>NC_086449.1:585166490-585458990 GCF_028390025.1 Pseudophryne corroboree | reverse complement strand
TTATGGATGTTGCTATTATAGCCTTCTTTAGCTATGAATTACTTCTGACTTCCATACTTTGATAATTGATCTAATTTTATCATGAGTAATGTCACATTGACACTTCTATATATATCGTGGCGATATGACTAAGGTGGTTAATCACGATTACATGTATGTATTTTTCTGTCACAGGCATTGCGACAGTCATTTATATTGACTCTTTGTCAAAACAATTCTGGCCCAATTCTGGGAATTAATTGTCTTATAAACCTCTGAATAAGCGAAGTGGTATGTATGAACATGTCTCAATATAAATGAAAGAACAGCACATGTGAAAATATTAACATTCACCACGAGTAATTCTTTAATAGTTGAAATCAGCTGTAATTTCATATGCAGCCTATGACAACCTTATGTATTATTTACATTTATACTAAATGACTTTTCTAAATTAAAAGTCATACCTTTGAAATGATATCAAGCTCAAATGAGTCTGACCTTCTAAAAGAATTTGATTCCTATCCATGGATCACCTTCTCATCTCCTATTCCTCCTCCTTTTCAATATATTCTGGCCATATTCTATTTTATTTTATTTATTGATTGATGTTTTATATATGTATGTACTGTATACTTTATATATATTGATGTTGTATACAATGGTTTTACAGATAATCCATGAGGTGAATATTATCCAATACCGCTCTGGTAAATTGTCCACTTATAGAAGATTTATATGCTGATTATCTGTTTTGAAGTCTCTTGGTATGTATACCTGTATCTATGAGGTGATATAGTGACTCCATTTGAGAGTCGGAAGTTCACAAAATGTTCTTTAAATGCTTAGATTGCAAAGCCCCTGATGAAGTCCGAAGGACGAAACGCGTTGGGTTTCTGAGACAACTATTGCGTTCTTCAAGAGTCACCACTATATGACTAAGAATGGAATTTTAATCATCTCATGTATAAAGTGTTACTGAATGTAATTGAACAATTTTTATGTATTGTACTTTTAAAGGAAATAAAATCCTTTTTTTATATATAAAAAATTAAGGACACTATTTATATTGATACATACCAAAGCATTACTGCAAGCTCCTTTGGGAAACTGTCTTTTTTCTATATATATATATATATATATATATATATATATATATATATATATATATATATATATATATATATATATATATATATATATATATATATAAACTAGTGATGAGCGGATTCGGTTTTACTCGGTTCTCAAAACCAAATCTTATTGGCTCACTGATGTCACGTGTTTTGGATAGCCAATAAGATTCGGTTTTGAGAACCGAGTAAAACCGAGTAAAACCGAATCCGTTCATCACTAATATAAACACACACACATAGTATATAAATAGCTATATAGCAAAGGTAGGTATATGTATATATAGGTTTACCATATCATCCCCTTAAACTGGTACACTCATGGATTACACAAGTTTTGCGGCTAATTAAAAAGAAGGTAAAATGCAGGCTCGAAGTCAGGCAGCCACAGATCCTGTGTAATTCAAAAGTGTCCCGATTGAAAGGGATGGAATGGTAAGTATAAATACTATAATATATATATATATATATATATATATATATAAATATATATATATATATATATATATATATACACACACACACACACACACACACATACATACATAGCTCAAAAAAATAAAGGGAACACTGAAATAACACATCCTAGATCTGAATGAATGAAATATTCTTATTAAATACTTTGTTCTTTACATAGTTGAATGTGCTGACAACAAAATCACAAATATCAATGGAAATCAAATTTATTAACTCATGGAGGTCTGGATTTGGAGTCACCCTCAATATTAAAGTGGAAAAACACAATACAGGCTGATCCAACTTTTATGTAATGTCCTTAAAACAAGTCAAAATGAGGCTCAGTAGTGTGTGTGGCCTCCACGTGCCTGTATAACCTCCCTACAACGCCTGGGCATGCCCCTGATGAGGTGGCGGATGGTCTCCTGAGGGACCTCCTCCCAGACCTGGACCAAAGCATCCACCAACTCCTGGACAGTCTGTGGTGCAACGTGGCGTTGGTGGATGGAGCGAGACATGATGTCCCAGATGTGCTCAATTGGATTCGGGTCTGGGGAACGGGCGGGCCAGTCCATAGAATCAATGCCTTCGTCTTGCAGGAACTGACAAACTCCAGCCACATGAGGTGTAGCATTGTCTTGCATTAGGAGGAACCCAGGGCCAACCGCACCAGCATGTGGTCTCACAAGGGGTCTGAGGATCTCATCTCGGTACCTAATGGCAGTCAGGCTACCTCTGGCGAGCACATGGAGGGCTGTGCGGCCCCCCAAAGAAATGCCACCCCACACCATTACTGACCCACTGCCAAACCAGTCATGCTGGAGGATGTTGCAGGCAGCGGAACGTTCTCCTTTGTGTCTCCAGACTGCCACGTCTGTCACATGTGCTCAGTGAGAACCTGCTTTCATCTGTGAAGAGCACAGGGCGCCAGTGACAAATTTGACAATCTTGGTGTTCTCTGGCAAATGCCAAACGTCCTACACGAACATTGGTCATGAGGAGGGTATTGCTGCTGTCAGGGATGTTGTTGGCCACAGTCCACAGTATGAGGGTCCACCACTGGATTATTTATTGTTATTGATTGAAGTGGTTCTACACAAGAACTACTTCTTATTCAATAATTCATTTTTTTTGCAGCTCAAGGGTACGGCGATGGGGTCCAATATGGCCCCATCCTACGCCAATATTTTTATGTACCAATATGAGCTATTACACATCATGGGTGATCCCATATATTCACGGCATATTAAGTTCTATGTACGTTTCATAGATGATTTATTCATGCTGTGGACTGGTGGCCAGCAACTACTAGATGATTTTGTTGATAAACTTAATAACATACCGGGATCTATTAAATTCACCAGTGCCAGTAGTGATGTTGAGATTAATTATTTGGACGTTCTGGTGCGCATACAACAAGGGACATTGACGACCGGCATGTACAGGAAGCCCACTGATAAAAACTCTCTTTTGCTTGCCTCGAGCTTCCATCCGGTAGCATTAAAGAAAGGACTGCCATATTCGCAGCTGATTCGGGTCGCAAGAATAGTCTCTGATAGAACTGCATTGCCTGAGGCTCTACATTCCATGGGTGATAAATTTGTCGAGAGGGGTTATGATGTGAGGGAAGTGAAAGAGGCGATAACTCGTTGCTTACAATTACCCCGGGAAGAACTATTGATACCCCAACAGAGACAAAAGAATAACAGAATGGTGTATGCCAGCACATACTCAATTTCCTCAAACAAGGCTCGTCAGTCTATCTTGAAACACTGGCATATTCTGCAGACCGATCCAGTGATGAAACACTTTTGCAAAGATACACCTTTATTTGGCTACCGCCGTAGCCATAATCTGAAAGAGGAGGTGACTTTTTCTGATATCAGCCCCAGAGTTGGCAGGGGTAACAGATGGCTGCAGCTACAAAAGGGTGCCTTTAAGTGCCATGGCTGTGTGAATTGCAGCTTTATGATGACAGGAAAGACATGCAGTCATCCTACTAAAGGAACAGTGTACCCGCTACGGTTTCGGATGTCATGCGACACTAAATTTGTGACATACTTGATACTCTGTCCCTGTGGGAAAATCTATATAGGGAAGACGATACGTATGTTGAAGGAGAGGATAGCGATGCACAGATCCTCTATAAAGAAGGCGTATCAAAAAATGGATGGAAGCACGCCACCGGTAGCTAGGCACTTTGTGGCTATGGGACACAAGTTAAGTGAATTTAAATTTATGCCTATTGACCATGTACCACCTTTGAGAAGAGGAGGAGATAGGCATAGACTGTTATTACAACAAGAGTGCCGGTGGATTTACACACTTGATGCGATGGTCCCTAATGGACTTAATGAGGAATGTTCATTTACTTCTTTTTTGTAATGCTGGCACTGGTGATAGACTGAAGATCCCAATGGTAATATAAGGTTATGCATAATGAGTTAATGCAGGTACTCTGGGCTTAACCAATGGGTTGTTTCATTATCATTCTCCAGGTTTTAGATTTTTAGGTGGTTAGCTCCGTCAATATTGTCGTGGATCGGGGTATGTGATGATCGACTTCTTTTTGTTGTAATTATTAGAGTTGACATTTTACCAATATATGGACCCGATACATGACAGTATTGAGGGGGATTCACTGTGTTAGTTAGGTGGTGAATATGATTGGGGCATTATGATATGTTATCTGTATACTGTTATGAGTGTAGCCTGTGGCACTGGGTCCCTGACATGCTCCCCTTGGGTTTGGACTTAGGTTGCCCTGAACGGCTGGTGTTTGCATCGTGGGTGGGACGCATGATGCGGTCCACGGGTCCGGACTTCCGGTTGGGTGACGCGTGCGTGTCGCGTGTCCGGACTTCCGGCCTGACGGGTCGCTGGCGTGCGCTCCAGCTGCGGTGTGCCCCGGCCGGGCGGGGTGATGGGTCTGAACGGAGGAGGGGGATGGCGGGGACCGCAGGTGTGACAGGTAAGCACCATTAGGTGTGTTTAAATAGAGCACACAAGTGAATAGAATTTTTTGGCACTTTATACAGGCTTATTTTGCACATGGCACTATGGCACTTTGATGACTGTTCCCCTGATGAAGGATTAAGTCCGAAAACGGCTGTTTGGGTGGTCTACTGTGTTTCTCTGTGCTGATCAAACGATGAGTATATGACGAGCCTTGTATTTTCATTCACGTTTAAGGAATTAATACAGCATTTTTTGACAAAACTACAGTGTGCTGGTCCTGTCTATGTTATTGCGTGGACATGAGATGTTATATTAACCTGTTTGACCGGACACCTGGACTATACCTCTGAGAGTGTCAGTGCGGCTTCCCGGATTCACATTCTGTGTTAACTTTATATATATATATATATATATATAAACTAGTGATGAGCGGATTCGGTTTTACTCGGTTTTACTCGGTTCTCAAAACCGAATCTTATTGGCTCACTGATGTCACGTGTTTTGGATAGCCAATAAGATTCGGTTTTGAGAACCGAGTAAAACCGAATCCGCTCATCACTAATATAAACACACACACACACATAGTATATAAATAGCTATATAGCAAAGGTAGGTATATGTATATATAGGTTTACCATATCATCCCCTTAAACTGGTACACTCATGGATTACACAGGTTTTGCGGCTAATTAAAAAGAAGGTAAAATGCAGGCTCGAAGTCAGGCAGCCACAGATCCTGTGTAATTCAAAAGTGTCCCGATTGAAAGGGATGGAATGGTAAGTATAAATACTATAATATATATATATATATATATAAATATATAAATATATATATATATAAATATATATATATATATATATACACACACACACACACACACACACACACACACACACACACACACATATACACTGCTCAAAAAAATAAAGGGAACACTGAAATAACACATCCTAGATCTGAATGAATGAAATATTCTTATTAAATACTTTGTTCTTTACATAGTTGAATGTGCTGACAACAAAATCACAGATATCAATGGAAATCAAATTTATTAACTCATGGAGGACTGGATTTGGAGTCACCCTCAATATTAAAGTGGAAAAACACAATACAGGCTGATCCAACTTTTATGTAATGTCCTTAAAACAAGTCAAAATGAGGCTCAGTAGTGTTTGTGGCCTCCACGTGCCTGTATAACCTCCCTACAACGCCTGGGCATGCCCCTGATGAGGTGGCGGATGGTCTCCTGAGGGACCTCCTCCCAGACCTGGACCAAAGCATCCACCAACTCCTGGACAGTCTGTGGTGCAACGTGGCGTTGGTGGATGGAGCGAGACATGATGTCCCAGATGTGCTCAATTGGATTCGGGTCTGGGGAACGGGCGGGCCAGTCCATAGAATCAATGCCTTCGTCTTGCAGGAACTGACAAACTCCAGCCACATGAGGTGTAGCATTGTCTTGCATTAGGAGGAACCCAGGGCCAACCGCACCAGCATGTGGTCTCACAAGGGGTCTGAGGATCTCATCTCGGTACCTAATGGCAGTCAGGCTACCTCTGGCGAGCACATGGAGGGCTGTGCGGCCCCCCAAAGAAATGCCACCCCACACCATTACTGACCCACTGCCAAACCAGTCATGCTGGAGGATGTTGCAGGCAGCGGAACGTTCTCCTTTGTGTCTCCAGACTGCCACGTCTGTCACATGTGCTCAGTGAGAACCTGCTTTCATCTGTGAAGAGCACAGGGCGCCAGTGACAAATTTGACAATCTTGGTGTTCTCTGGCAAATGCGAAACGTCCTGCACGGTGTTGGGCTGTAAGCACAACCCCCACCTGTGGACGTCGGGCCCTCATACCACCCTCATGGAGTCTGTTTCTGATCATTTGAGTAGACACATGCACATTTGTGGCTTGTTGGAGGTCATTTTGCAGGGCTCTGGCAGTGCTCCTCCTGTTCCTCCTTGCACAAAGGCGGAGGTAGCGGTCCTGCTGCTGGGTTGTTGGCCTCCTTCACGTCTCCTGATGTACTGGTCTGTCTCCTGGTAGCGCCTCCATGCTCTGGACACTACGCTGACAGACACCGCAAACCTTCTTGCCACAGCTCACATTGATGTGCCATCCTGGATGAGCTGCACTACCTGAGCCACTTGTGTGGGTTGTAGGGAGGTCATACAGGCACGTGGAGGCCACACACACTACTAAGCCTCATTTTGACTTGTTTTAAGGACATTACATCAAAGTTGGATCAGCCTGTAGTGTGATTTTCCACTTTAATATTGAGGGTGACTCCAAATCCAGACCTCCATGGGTTAATAAATTTGATTTGCATTGATAATGTGTGTGATTTTGTTGTCACCACATTCAACTATGTAAAGAACAAAGTATTTAACAAGAATATTTCATTCATTCAGATCTAGGATGTGTTATTTTAGTGTTCCCTTTATTTTTTTGAGCAGTGTATACACATACACAGTGTATATATATATATAAAAAAAGATCCATGGATTTCCCCAAGCAAAGAACAGGCGGCACTCCTCCAGTCTTGTAAAAAATCCCAAAATGTGCTCTTTATTTAAGCCAACGTTTCAAGACCCATTGGCCTTTTCATCAGGGTTAGCACCCTGATGAAAAGGCCAATGGGCCTTGAAACTGACATAAATAAAGAGCACATTTTGGCATTTTTAACAAGACCGGAGGAGTGTCGCCTGTTCCTTGCTTGGGGATACCTGCATCTTCATATCATTGGTGGGAAGGCACCCTGGCATTTTGCAATTTTTCCCGGAGTGCCCTTTTACATGTCTCCTATCTATCTATCTATCTATACACATACCTAAGTGGAATTGGCTGACTTGATTTATAGGCAGCTTGTGATAAACTGCAGGATGAAAACAAAAATCAGTAGCAAGTCCACTCTATACTGTTTCTCATTCCTGGTATGTATATCCTGCCACATCTTACCACTATTATAATCTATTAGTGCTTATCAATCGTTTATAGGAACCACCAGAAAGTGGGGCTTGCTTCTAAATTGAGTCAGTATTTACATTTTCAGCACACTGAAATAAAAACATAAGGCACATTTTAGTTATGTAAAGAAAACATCTGTTTAATTTGCTAACACAGGGAATTTTTGTACAAGTGGAATGAACACAAAAACATTTGCACAATGTAACTTATTAGCATGTGTTGTTCCCCCTTATGATTTCACAGCCCATGTGACTTCATAAGGCAACATGTGATCACAAGCGCTCCTCTTAAGTACATGTCCAATGCCAAGCAAGGTGCCCCCAGCCAAATTTACGTACTTGTGGTCAAATGCTGGGATTTGTAGAATTATATTGTGCACTAGGTCAAAGCCTTCTTGAATGAACTACAAGGATCAAGGCAAAAGCAACAGTATAACTTATGTAATAAGAATAAGACAAGTGAATAAAGCATGTATTACCATGCAGCTCAAACACTGAACAATGATCTCCCCATTCCACAAGATTCATCAACAATCATATAACAGCTTCACAGCTCGCTGAACAGGTGGCGTTTAGTATGGTAGACAACAGGCACCAGTAGCTTCATGGATAACAGGACCAGGATTCCATTCTGATAGAGTCACTGTTACTCTAGGGACTCGCAGACCAAAAGATGGACCATAGACATGACCCTTGTTACTCACAGACTACCACTCTACCATTTCTGTCAACATAACTAGACTAAGCGAGGGGCAAGCTATCAGCAACATAGAAATGAATTCTGCAATAAGAAAAGGGAACTGTAATGCAAAGAACTGAAAACACATTACAAGTGTTTCATTTCTAAACAGCACTGCAACTCAAATATGAAAGTGGAAAAAAACATACCATTAAAATCACACTAAAAGCAGTAATGTGAATTATAAGAACACAGGTAAAAAGAATTGTAAAATATACCATTCATAAAATCTAAACATTGGTTGTGTAGAAAAGACAGGAACAAAAAAAAGTGACACAATCTTTGCCTACAGTATAACAAACACAATAATTTCCTGCTGCCCTTGCCCATTCCAGATTACTCAGACTCCTCAAAACAAACTTACTATACACATTGCTAGAGCAGCTACCTGCAAGATTACTGCTTCTTGTAATATTTCGCCCCACTCACACACTTTATCAAAAGTTATTTAACCCGGGTCCCAGGCTTGGTGTGAAAGGGTCTACCTGGGTTGTGTTATACGGGAATCTGACCCTGGTCACACTAAAAATATGGAGTCGGATCACCGGCGCTTGGCGATGTCATCCCTAAGCGCCAACAAATGGAAGAACCGCCAATAACCCAAGGTCCATCCTGCAGCGGGAACGCTGTTTCAAGCAGCTGGACGCGGCTCGAAACAGCAATCAATAACCTAGGTTGGGCCCAAGTTTTTGGTGTAAGAGAATTTAGCAGACATACCAGATAGAATACATGTCTGGTAGTCCAAGAAGTTCTTCAGTCCTCTTACATAAAGTACTGGCACCCCTGGTCTCCTTTTACAACCAAGGCCTGCATAGTTTTTTATTTAAGCCTCCCTATATGGCTACTACCTCTGTATTCTGACCCATTTACGTGGGTTCATGGTTATATATCCTCCGATTATACATCCTCAGATTTTATTTTACGATTGGATTGATTTTCTATTAATCATTTTCCTTTTTTGGCTTATGATGCTTTCAATAAACTGTTAATTAAATAAAAACTACAAAGAAAAACGGGAAGGTAATCTTTAAGCACAATTTGTATTGTGCCTGTCATCCAATAATCACTGCATAAAAAAATGGCATTAAAACAGGGCTCTAGGATTACATTTCATCCCAACTACTGCAGTTCCGATTACAGGAGCCCACAAGGTTTTGGTTATTGCGTACAGTTGTCAGTACATTCATTGCTCGCTAGGTAAGTAAAGATGGTTTAATTCAAAATCTGTGTAATTCTAGCTAGATTGTTCTTAGTTTTCTTAGTATAGATTATCCTCCTGTTTAGCTAAATCAGATTTATTCTAATACACGTAACGTAAACCATTAATGTAACGTATAAAAAATGCACTAGGAATAAGAATTATGCTTTTCAAAAAGGGCCAACAAAAAGAAAAATTAGAAAAATTTCTGATACTCATGTCACAGAAGGTGGAATGGAATTTAATTATATCATTATATGCCCAAAAGAAAGGCGATATTAAATAAACAAGTTTTGCTACATAAGCAACATAATTCAAACTTAAAGTTTTAGGGCTCATTCACACCTATGTGCTCTTTGTTTGCTTTTCACATGTCAACCTATAAAAAGCTCAATCAAAACAGGATAAAATGAGTCACCATCAAGGCAGCATGTCCATTCTATGGGGGGAATTCAAATGTTTGAAAAGTCGGTTGGGTGTTTGCTTCTTCCTGTCTATTAGATAGGAAAAAACGACACCCAACTGACTTTTCAAACAACTGAATACCCCATGTATCATGTGATAACATGTGCTACCAGTACAAAAGCAATGAACGAAGAGCACATGAAAAATGAGTTGGAAAAAAATAAAGATCACTAAAACACAAGACAGCCTTAAGTTTTCAGAAACTTTTTTAAAACCCATTTTCCCATTGAATGTGTGAGAAATATTACTCTACTCAAAGTCCCTAGTTTATTCAACTCAATTACTGGACACTGAGTGCCACCTGGTGGCTGGCTGCAAAAACACAAGCTGAAACAGTATAATTTATAGCTAGGACCATAATACCAGATCGACCACATGCAAATTATTATTGGGAAACCTCTTGTTTGTATTGGATGCATTTGGGGCTCTAAATGATTGCCTGTCGCCACCGAGGACAGTGCTGCTTGAATGCAGAATCAACACTTCACCAACAAACTATTCCAAGTTGAAATCCAGTAGAACCCTTACAAAAACCAAACAATAGTTCTTCCTACTTGTATATTATGCGAACATTAAAGAGCACTACAGTACTGTAAACAAAATGTGTTGTTTTCCAAGACGACAAATGCAGCAATCTTAAATTGACCTCCTTTATTACTCAAGACCATTTGTGCAAAATCAGTGACTGCTTAATCAAGAAAATAGTTATATTTTACTTTCAGCTTTCTTTACCATTCCAGACAGCACCTGTAAATGTTATATACATAAGGAAACTGCTGGCTGCAATTTAAGAAAATTTTTTAACAACTAATAGACTTCAACATAAAATGGCCTACACAATAATTCACAGCTGAACAATAGTTTGCCATGGCAATTAAACAAAGCTTGATGGTAAGCTGGGCTTGGGGTATGGATACAAAGCGACCCACTGGTTCCAACACGTAACTGGTATCTACATATAGCCACTGCCGGCATTTAAACAAAGCTATATAGCGAACAGCAAGTTGTATGGAGTTTCTCTGGATTTAGGCGAGCGGACCTCACCATTTTAACTGCTGACGTAGTTATATGAAACCAAATCACCAGCATTGTAAATTGCGCACATCAATGTATAGAGGACAATGTGTGTGGGTAGAGTGGGGAGGGAGGACCCTGGCTGCTACACGGAAGGGTGTACAGACCATGGGTGCTAAACTGTAATGGGAGGATGGCTGTAGGCTGAGGCCACTGCAATAAGAGACAGGTGATTTATAATAATTAAACTCTGCCCTATTAATTTCCCTTTCTGCTCAAGCCCTTTCAAAAATCAAAGAAAACATTCTATTACAAACAGTGATTTCAATTAAACTTTTAACTACTGCTTATGATGTTAATAATTCCTGTGGAATTACAGCAAAGGGGAAAAGAATGAGGGCAGAGACTAGGCTAGCATCTTAACTCTCATTCCTGGCTTGTTAGCACGACTGAACTTAAGGCAGCAAAAACTAAAACTGGTCTAGTAGCCTTGGTTGAAATAATTGTAGCCATCAGGACCTATTGTTTCTTTGTTAACATAGGACTGGTGGATCTGTGAAGCATAAGAGGGCCTTGGTAGTAAACCTCCACCAGAAGAAAATCTCCCCGCTGATGACAGACCATATGACGAAGACAGACTGCCTGCTGATGAGAAACCTCCAGATGATGAATAATAGTTAGATGATGACAGTCCACCTGGTGAGGACGAGAAATTACTGCCTGCGTAGGGAGCCTCAGGGGTAAACCGGCGGCTGGATGATGAAACACCACCGAACGACTTACGATCAGGAGATGGTGAAAGTCTGCCCGAGGATGTAGTTATCATGGCCATTAAACTAGTGGAAGAAAAAAATAGTAAACTATAGTAAAAGAAAAAAAAAACCTACACACCACATGCATATAAACTCAAATAAATCATACTGTATTCAATCCCAGTTTAAATAGTGTTTGTTCAGATGCCATTGCCTTCATGATCGGAAGTAATTTACAGCTTTGTGATGAGGACATGTCACAGGCTTGCTGAGCATCAATTTAACTGGGAAGAAATTTAAACAAACGTCCGTACCATAGTGAATATCACAGTGTTTGGTACAGGTAGGTTAGTGAAGACAATAACTTTATTTTAAAAACATTATACAGGAAACAATAGGATAAAAATACATTTTCACAATTTTTCCAGATACTTTCACACAGTAAGTACCATAAATGTATTTTCCTATGACGATTGTATACTTGTTTTGTAACTGGGAAACAGTGTCATCCACATGAGAAGTTTATGAGATGGGAGCTTGATAACACTATTAGTGTGCTAGCAGTTTCCATTGAGACCATCCTGAACAGGAGAAACGATTGTCTTCCTTCAGAAGACTGAAGGTGTCCGATAACAGGAGTGCACAAGAACTTCACTTTGTTGTTTATCATACCGTAACTCACCCAAATGTTGCCAAAATTATCTTCTTTAAAACTAAGTCTTATATTAATATCTTACACTACAATGGGCAGTATTCTATTAGCAGCTATATAGAATCGTTGGGGGCTATCCTTTTAGCAACAATGCTGGCACTTATTGGGGATTATGTTTCAGGTCCCATGTGTTTTCGTGCAATTGCAGGTCCAATTTAGGCCGATCAAAATGGCCTTTAATTGGATACCGTGTTAATGACCATCCGTCATTAATCGAAATATCCGGACAAAATCGCATCAGGCCTAATGGGATACCGCCCAATGTATAATGCTAGACTATGTACAACCATAATAATAAGATTTTACTTACCGGTAAATCTATTTCTCGTAGTCCGTAGAGGATGCTGGGACTCCGTAAGGACCATGGGGAATAGACGGGCTCCGCAGGAGATAGGGCACTTTAAGAAAGCTTTGGATTCTGGGTGTGCACTGGCTCCTCCCGCTATGCCCCTCCTCCAGACCTCAGTTAGGGAAACTGTGCCCAGAGGAGATGGACAGTACGAGGAAGGATTTTTGTAAATCTAAGGGCGAGATTCATACCAGCCACATCGTATAACTTAAGATAAACTTACCCAGTTAATAGTATGAACAACAACATAGCCACAGTATCACCGAAAACTAACATAACCCTTATGTAAGCAATAACTATATACAAGTCATGCAGAAGAACAAAAACTGTATACACCTGGCGCCACCGCCCACAAAGTATTAGCAGCTAGTCTCGGGGATTAAGTTCCAATTCCCCCAAATTTGATAACAGAAAAAAGAGAATGTGAGACAGCGCTAATTGCTTTGACGTTTTTTATATAATTAAAACACAATTTCACAATAACACATGTAAATACCGGCCAGTATTATTTAAAATATACATATAATCTAATTGACTACTAAGAAAATCAATATAGCTTATCCCTTTAAGGAACTGCTGAATACAATAATGCTGCAATGTTATATTGCAGAGATATCACTCTATCCTTTCTGGAGGCAAATGGATCGATGAAATTTGCAAATTAAAGTCCCACTGTGGATAATTCCAGCACAGTTCTTTATGGGTACAACATGCACCTCTACCAATCAATTCAAAGATGGTATGCAGTTCTTATTGCGTGCCAAACCAGGGTAGGATATTTGCCGTGTTGGTAAAAAGCAAATCCTAACAGCACTTGAATGACACCAAATGAGCTGTTGGTTGGTATATAAACAGTTCTTTTAGGTGCACCATGCAAAGCACCAATTACCTCTCACAGCTGCTCCTCTCACTTATGGCTCTGCCTGTATTCTCAGGCTGCAGTGTGGAGTCCGTTGTATTCCCCCTTAGCACTGGGGTGTTGTATTGAATGTGCGCCGGCCGGCTAGCAGACCATTCTGCAAAAGTGGCAGTGTATCTCTCCCGGATGTCTTGCTCGTGACAAACGCGTTTCTCCGCCTCCTAATTAGCATCGGCGGCTTCCTCAGTGTCACTGACACATTCAATACAACACCCCAGTGCTAAGGGGGAATACAGCTCATTTGGTGTCATTCAAGTGCTGTTAGGATTTGCTTTTTACCAACACGGCAAATATCCTACCCTGGTTTGGCAGAACTGTGCTGGAATTATCCACAGTGGGACTTTAATTTGCAAATTTCATCGATCCATTTGCCTCCAGAAAGGATAGAGTGATATCTCTGCAATATAACATTGCAGCATTATTGTATTCAGCAGTTCCTTAAAGGGATAAGCTATATTGATTTTCTTAGTAGTCAATTAGATTATATGTATATTTTAAATAATACTGGCCGGTATTTACATGTGTTATTGTGAAATTGTGTTTTAATTATATAAAAAACGTCAAAGCAATTAGCGCTGTCTCACATTCTCTTTTTTCATGCAGAAGAAGTCCGCACTTGGGACTGGCGCCCAGCATCCTCTACGGACTACGAGAAATAGATTTACCGGTAAGTAAAATCTTATTTTCTCTAACGTCCTTGAGGATGCTGGGACTCCGTAAGGACCATGGGGATTATACCAAAGCTCCCAAACGGGCGGGAGAGTGCGGATGACTCTGCAGCACCGATTGAGCAAACAGGAGGTCCTCCTCAGCCAGGGTATCAAACTTATAGAACTTTGCAAAGGTGTTTGTCCCCGAACAAGTAGCTGCTTGGCACAACTGTAATGCCGAGACCCCTCGGGCAGCCGCCCAAGAAGAGCCCACTTTCCTAGTGGATTGGGCCTTAACCGATTTCGGTAACGGCAATCCTGCCGTAGAATGCACCTGCTGAATCGTGTTACAGATCCAGCGAGCAATAGTCTGCTTTGAAGCAGGGGAGCCAACCTTATTGGCAGCATACAGAACAAACAAAGCTTCAGTCTTCCTGATCCGAGCCGTTCTGGTCACATAAATCTTCAAAGCCCTGACTACATCCAGGGACTCGGAATCCTCCAAGTCCCTTGTAGCCACAGGCACGACAATAGGTTGGTTCACATGAAAAGATGAGACCACTTTTGGCAGAAAGTGAGGACGAGTCCTCAACTCTGCCCTATCCACGTGAAAAACCAAGTATGGGCTTTTATGCTATAAAGCCGCCAATTCTGAAACACGCCTCGCCGAAGCTAACGCCAACAACAACAACATGATCACCTTCCACGTGAGGTATTTGAACTCCAGAGTTTTAAGTGGTTCAAACCAAGGTGACTTGAGGAAACGTAACACCACGTTAAGATCCCAAGGCGCCACCGGAGGCACAAAGGGAGGCTGAATATGCAGCACCCCCTTCACAAAAGTCTGTACCTCAGGAAGAGAGGCTAATTCTCTTTGAAAGAAAATGGATAAGGCCGAAATCTGGACCTTTATGGACCCTAATTTTAGGCCCAAGGTCACTCCTGTTTGAAGGAAGTGATGTAGAAGGCCCAAATGGAACTCCTACGTACGAGCAGCTCTGGCTTCACACCAAGAAACATATTTCCGCCATATACGGTGATAATGTTTTAACGTCACGTCTTTCCTAGCCTTGATCAGAGTAGGAATGACTTCCTCCGGTATTCCTTTTTCCGCTAAGATCCGGCGTTCAACCGCCATGCCGTCAAACGCAGCCGCGGTAAGTCTTGGAACAGACAGGGCCCCTGCTGCAGCAGGTCCTGCCTTAGAGGAAGAGGCCACGGATCTTCTGTGAGCAACTCTTGCAGTTCCAGATACCAAGTCCTCCGTGGCCAATCTGGAACAATGAGGATTGTTCTGACCCTGCTTATTCTTACAATTCTCAACACCTTGGGTATGAGAGGAAGAGGAGGAAACACATAGACCGATCTGAACACCCAAGGTGTCACCAGAGCGTCTACCGCTACCGCCTGAGGGTCCCTTGACCTGGCGCAATACCGATTTAGCTTTTTGTTGAGACGGGACGCCATCATGTCTATTTGAGGCAGGCCACACCGATCTGCGATCTGTGCAAAGACTTCTTGATGAAGTCCCCACTCCCCCGGATGCAGGTCGTGCCTGCTGAGGAAGTCCGCCTCCCAGTTGTGCACCCCCGGGATAAACACAGCTGACCGCGCGCTTACATGGCCTTCCACCCAGCGTAGAATCCTGGTCGCTTCTGCCATGGCCACTCTGCTCCTTGTTCCGCCTTGGCGGTTTATATGAGCCACTGCCTTGACATTGTCTGACTGAATCAGAACCGGTCTTCTCTGAAGTAAGTTCTCCGCTTGACGCAGGGCGTTGTATATGGCCCTCAACTCCAGGACGTTGATGTGGAGACAAGTCTCCAGGCTTGACCAGAGACCTTGGAAATTTCTTTCCAGTGCCACTGCTCCCCAGCCTCGGAGGCTTGCGCCCGTGGTCACCAGGACCCAGTCCTGAATGCCGAACCTGCGACCCTCTAGAAGGTGAGCACTGTTCAGCCACCACAGGACAGATACCCTGGTCCTGGGAGACAGGGTGATCCTTTGATGCATTTGTAAATGGGACCCGGACCACTTGTCCAAGAGGTCCCATTGAAAAGTCCTCGCATGGAATCTGCCGAAAGGGATGGCCTTGTATGAAGCCACCATCTTCCCCAGGACCCGCGTGCACTGATAGGTTAAATAGGTTCCTGACCATGGTCATGAGTTCCTGAACCTTTTCGATTGGAAGAAAAACCTTTTTCTGGTCTGTGTCTAGGATCAGGCCCAGAAAGGTCAGACGCATTGTAGGAACTATCTGGGACTTCGGTATATTGAGAATCCAGCCGTGTAGCTGCAACGTCTTCATGGACAGAGACACGCTTGTCCAGCAACTTCTCCCGAGATCTCGCCTTTATTAGGAGATCGTCCAAGTATGGGATAATTGTGACCCCCTGCCTGCGCAGGAGCACCATCATTTCCGCCATTACCTTGGTGAAAACCCTCGGGGCCGTGGAAAGCCCAAACGGCAACGTCTGAAATTGCTAGTGACAGTCCTGCACTGCAAATCTCAGAAACGCCTGATGGGGGGGGGGGGGGGCTGTGGGGCGGATATTGGAACATGAAGGTATACATCCTTTATGTCCAGGGACACCATCCAATCCCCCCCCTCCAGGCTGGCGATGACCGCCCGGAGTGATTCCACTTTGAACTTGAACCTTTTCAAGTACAAGTTTAGAGATTTCAGGTTTAAAATGGGCCTGACCGAACCGTCCGGTTTCGGGACCACAAACAGGGTTGAATAATATCCCTCTCCCTGCTGGAGATGAGGAACTGTGACAATCACCTGTTGAACACACAATTTTTGGATTGCTGTCAACACTGACTCCCTCTCTGACGGGGAAGTCGGCAGGGCCGATTTGAAAAACCGGCGAGGAGGCAAGTCTTCGAATTCTAGCCTGTATCCCTGAGCAACAATCTCTACTGCCCAGGGATCCACCTGCGATTGAACCCAGACGTGGCTGAAAAACCGAAGACGAGCCCCCACCAGATCTGCCTCCCCCCGGGAAGCCCCAGCGTCATGCGGTGGACCTTGCAGATGCAGGGGAGGACTTTTACTCTTGGGCACTAGCTGTGTGCAGCTTCTTTCCCCTGTCTTTTCCTCTGGTAACAAAGGACGATCCCCGCACCTTCTTGTTTTTATTGGAACGAAAGGACTGCATTTGATAATGAGGTGCCTCCTTAGAATGCTGCGGGGGGACATAAGGTTAGAAATTCGACTTACCAGCCGTAGCGACAAGGACCGAGAGGCCGTCTCCAAACAACTCCTCCCCCCTTGTACGGCAAGGACTCCATGTGCCGCTTAGAATCGCATCTCCCATCCACTGTTGGGTCCACAGGAGTCGCCTAGCAGAAATAGACATAGCATTTATTCTGGAGCTTAGTAAACAAATGTCTCTCTGAGCATCTCTCATATAAAAGGCAGCATCTCTGATATGGTCTATGGTCATTTGAATGGCATCCCTATCTAAGGTGTCAATCTCCGCAGTTAAGGAATCTGCCCATGCCACAACCGCACTACAAACCCAGGCCGACGCCATAGCCGGTCTAGCAATAGTACCGGAGTGAGTGTAAATGTACTTCAAGGTAATTTCCTGCCTGCGATAAGCCAGTTCCTTGAGGGGAGCCGTATTTTGGACAAGCGTGTCAGCGCCTTGTCCACCTTTGGTGAAGATTCCCAGCGTATCCTATCAGTTTATGGAAAAGGATACGCCATAAGAATCCTTTTGGGAACTTGTGGTCTCCTATCTGGAGAGTCCCAAGCCTTTTCGCACAATTCACTTAATTCAAATGATGATGGAAAAGTGACTTCAGGCTTCTTCTCTTGATACATGTGTACCCTCGTGTCAGGGACAGGGGGTTCCTCAGTAAGATGCAAAACCACTTTAATGGCCATAATCATGTACCGAATACCTTTTGCCACCTTCGACTGTAATTTTGCATCTTCATAGTCGACACTAGAGTCAGAATCTGTGTCGGTATCTGTGTCATCGATCTGGGATATGGTGTGCTTCTGAGACCCCGACGGGCCTGGCGCCACAGGGACAGGCATGGACTGGGTACCCGACTGATCCCTAGCTTCTGCCTTGTCTAACCTTTTATGCAATAGATTGACATTTGCATTCAAGACATTCACAGCATATCCACCCATTCCGGTGTCGGCTTAGCCGACGGCGACCTGACATTCAAACACTCCCCCTCCACAGTAAGCGAGCCTTCCTCGTCAAACAAGTCGACACACGCATACCGACACTTCACACACACAGGGAACCCCTTTTCTGAAGACAGTATCCCTGTCAAGGCCCTTTGGAGAGACAGAGAGTATGCCAGCACACAGCCCAGCGCAATAACCCTGGAGACCAACACAATGTTTTTCCCCAGCAGCGCTGTGTAATATGTAAACCGCCAATTATGTGCCCCCCCCCTCTCTTTTAAGCACCCTTTCACCGTGTGTAAGCAGGGGAGAGTCCGGGGAGCTTCCTCTCAGCAGTGCTCTGGAGAGAAAATGGCGCTGGTGAGTGCTGAGGGAGAAGCCCCGCCCCCTCGGCGGCGCGGCTTCTGTCCCGCTCAAATTTAGGAAAATATGGCGGGGGCTCTTTTATATACATGTACAGTGCCCACCTGTACATGTATATTGTCTTTTGCCATAAGAGGTGTTTATATTGCTGCCCAGGGTGCCCCCCCCCCCTGCGCCCTTACAGTGACCGGAGTGTGTGAGGTGTATGGGAGCAATGACGCACAGCTGCAGTACTGTGCGTTACCTCAGTGAAGCTGAAGGCTTCTGCCGCCTGAGACGTCTTCTGACTTCTGTACTTCTGGCTCTGTGAGGAGAACGGCGGCGCGGCTCCGGGGGTGGACGCCCAGTAAGAACCTGCGTTCACCCCCTCTGGAGCTAATGGTGTCCAGTAGCCGAGGAAGCAGAGCCTATCTTTGACAAGAAGGTCTGCTCCTCTCTCCTCAGTCCCTCGATGCAGGGAGCCTGCTGCCAGCAGTGCTCCCTGTGAAAAAGTAGTAAAAGGTAGAAAGAAAAATCCAAACAAAAATGCTTTCAGGCAGAGAACTCTGGAGAGCTCTCTGCAGTGCACTCATCTTGCTCTGGGCACAGTGTAAAACTGAGGTCTGGAGGAGGGGCATAGAGGGAGGAGCCTGTGCACACCCAGAATCCAAAGCTTTCTTAAAGTGCCCTATCTCCTGCGGAGCCCGTCTATTCCCCATGGTCCTTACGGAGTCCCAGCATCCTCAAGGACGTTAGAGAAAACTTAATACATATATATATATATATATATATATACACACACACATACACACAAGACTTAAGTCCAATCTGTCTTCACGTCAGACATCCTATATGCAGATCGGCATGTGATCTGCATATACTAAGCCAGTATGTAGTGTACATACTATTTAAAAAAAAAACTGTATATAATCTTCCACTAGTGTAATTATCCTTAAAAAATAAAATGTATTTACAATAAAAAAAAAAAAAAAATTCTTAAAATCTCAGAAGAAACAAAGATAGAAAGGCTTATATATCAAACAGTGCTGTAACTGGACATCCTCCAATGGATCTAGCAACAGTAATACCAAGAACTGACATCGATCCCTTCGTAAATCGGAAAGAATGTGGGACCCCACCCAAGCTTATTCTATATGAATTTCAAGTTACGTATGAATTTGGCAAATTGATAGACATCCCCAATAGCGTGTGTGTGTGTTTGTAAGTTATATACATCTACATATAGCTATAAAACCAGAGGAAACGGTCAATATTGGATAGAGAGGAAGGGAATGATGGGTAAAAAAAGATACTTGCTGTAGTGTATATTCACACATTTATTCTTCCCTATTCAATGATGTATCATGCAAGTACACATACTATAGTGATTTCAATTTAAAATTAGCTAAGGACTAGACTGTAAGTACAGACATTCCAATTAATTGTGCCTCAAATATTTTCTAACCAGTAGAATGAATGACATAGAATGAGCTTTTCAATGTTTTCATACAGTTTCAAGTATCTAGTCCTGTACCAAAAAGCAGTATGCAATACCAACTAACCCTAGTAAGCTCAAGGCTAAGTTGCCAGTAGCAGAATGGATCAGAGCAAGTCCTGTCCAGTACATATCACAAACAAGAAACTTCATCTTATGACATCAAGTTAACAATGTTCAATAAATGAGAGTTATGCTAGACTTACCTTTGTTAACTGTGTTTCTTCGAAGTCCATAGGGTCCGCAGGGATTACAATGGGGTGTAGGTGGTTGGAGACTTACAAGGCACCAAACAGTTAAAGCTTTTGTTCCCAGGATGCCAGTTTAGTGAAGGAAAAAACAATGTGTTCCCTAATGCACACAGAGTGAAAAATATTACTACGTAATAGTCAGATAATACGGAGATCTTAGTTGCGTATATCTGCAGATATAGGGTTAAGCCCCCAGGCCGATCGACAAGGCTTCTCCGTCACTGGGGGTCCCTAATACTAGGTATGGGTCCGGGGTGCAGGACCCCATGATGTCGGCACAGGTCGGCCACCCCAGGTCAGCACACAGGTGAGAATTAATAAGGGTTAATAAGAAGCACAGAAGTGCTATGTAAGTGGTGTGATTAAAATACAAAAATATATACAAAGTGATAGGGAAAATCATAAGTGTTAAAGTGTTAGGGTGTGCCGAGCTGAAGCAGCCCAGCCATACCGACACACAGGGGCCACCGCACCCCACAAATAATTACAAATATGTCTGGGTTAAATTCCCAGTGTAAGGCCACATGGTAATGGCTCCTACAGCATCTGAGAGCCAGCTTACCTGGAGATACCCCTGGCTTCTCCTATGGCACATTGTTTTTTCCTACACAGAATTACCCCTCCCTTTTAGCACCTGAGTGACATTACAATCTGATTGAGCAGCTTTCCATTTTGTGCATTGTATTTAGAGAGGCATGGATGGGTCAGCATTAGGAGGGATTGCTGATTCCAGAGTGCCATAGGGGAAGCCAGGGGTATCTCCAGGTAAGCTGGCTCTCAGATGCTGTAGGAGCCATTACCATGTGGCCTTACACTGGGAATTTAACCCAGACATATTTGTAATTATTTATGGGGTGGGTGTGGGGTGCGGTGGCCCCTGTGTCGGTATGGCTGGGCTGCTTCAGGTCGGCGCACCCTAACACTTTATTAACACTTATGATTTTCCCTATCACTTTGTATATATTATTTTAATCACACCACTTACATAGCACTTCTGTGCTACTTATCAACCCTTATTAATTCTCACCTGTGTGCTGACCTGGGGTGGCCGACCTGTGCCGACATCATGGGGTCCTGCACCCCGGACCCATACCTAGTATTAGGGACCCCCAGTGACGGAGAAGCCTTGTCGATCGGCCTGGGGGCTTAACCCTATATCTGCAGATATACGCAACTAAGATCTCCGTATCATCTGACTATTATGTAGTAATATTTTTCACTCGGTGTGCATTAGGGAACACATTGTTTTTTCCTACACAGAATTACCCCTCCCTTTTGACATTACAATCTGATTGAGCAGCTTTCCATTTTGTGCCAGTATAGTGAACAAGCCCAAGGCTGGAGCAGGACAGAGGAAAAGGAAGAAACACCCTCACTCGAGTAGAGCGGAACTCAGTGACCATGTAGAAATACCCATATAAGCCAGGTGTGTCAGGGTGTGTGCCCTGTGGACCCTATGGACAAAGGTAACAAAGGCAAGTCTACCATAACTCTTTTTTTCTTCAGGGTCCATAGGGGTCCACAGGGATTACGTTGGGGATGTCCCAAAGCAGTTTCCCTTAAGAGAAGGGACGCTCCTGAGCAGAAAGGAGAATTCTGCGCCCAAAGGAGGCATTCTGAGAAATGTGTAGACCAGCGTTTCCCAACCTCGGTCCTCAAGGCACACTAACAGTCCTGGTTTTGGTGCTATCCCTGCTTTAACACAGGTGACTTAATTAGTACCTCAGTTATTTTGATTTAACCATCTGTGCTGAAGCCTGGATATCACTAAAACCTGCACTGTTGGTGTGCCTTGAGGACCGCGGTTGGGAATGCCTGGTGTAAACGAAAGACCATGAGGCCGCCTTGCACAATTGTTCTGCAGAGGAGCCACAAGCCACCGCCCACGACGGTCTCAAAAAAATGAGTAGAACTGGCAATAACCATATCCGGAACATGTAAGTCAGCCTGCATGTAAGCCTCTGAAAAGGTCATGGGAAGTCATCGAGCCAAAGTATGTTTGTTAGCAGGCCAGCCCCTCTTGTGAAACCCGTATAACACAAAGAGAGATTCAGATTTCCGGAAGGAGCTGGTGCCATTCCCATTAATCAGAAGAGCCCTGAACACATCCAGGGAAGCTTTACCTGCAGTGAGGTCCGGGGATTGGAAGGCCGGAACCATAATGTCTTTACTAAGATGGAACCTGGATACCACTTTAGGAAGGTAGTTCGTAGAATTTAGGGGTGGGGATTTGCACCCCCCTTCCTCTTTGTCTGTTGTTTGTCTGTGACCCCTCCCCCTTCCAGCACCCGATATATAATTATCTCCAGGTATGATTGAGCAGCTTCCAAATTGTTTGTCTGCTTGTGTGCAAGAGGCATTGAACGGGAGCAGAATTTGGAAGGCATGCTGTTCCTTGTAGTGCCAATGGGAGATCCTGGGGGTGGCTCCCGGGTAAGTTAGTGCTCTGTCTGGAAGTGTTTTAGTAATAACCTCTATCATGAGGCTTACTGTGACAAATTACATGGCCCTATGTGGGCACTGCTATCAAGTAGTGTTAGGACTGCTGTATCAGAGAAGCCGTGAAGTGGCCAGCAGCTAAACATGTGTTTGCAAACATTTGTGACTAATTCTCTGAATTTTATTACCAGATAGGTCCAGGGATGGTTAAAGGTAATTTTCAGTGTGCGGAAGGGTATTTAGGGGTGCACCCCCTTCCTCTTTGTCCGTAGTTCGTAGAATGGCCCTGTCCGAATGAAAAATCAAAAAGGGGAGCGACAAGTCAGCGCGCCCAAGTCAGATGCCAAGTCCGGGCCGAGTCAATAGCAAGGAGGAAAAGCTTTTTTTGCCGTCAGCCACTAAAGGTCTACTGAATCCAGTGGCTCCAAAAGGATACGCCTATAAAGCCCTGAGAACCAAAAACAAGTCCCACAGAGGCACAGGAGAGACAAAAGGAGGTTGAAGGTGAAGAACACACTGAAGAAAAGTTCTAACATCAGGCAAGGGAGCAATCCTTCGCTGGAACCAGACTGACAGAGCTGAGACAAACTTTTAAGGACGCCAGAGGCTGAGGTCTAACCCAGTCTGGAGAAAGACAAGCACCTGAGAAACTCTGAAAAGCGTAGGATCACAGCCTCTGGTATAACGCCACTGAAAGTAGGAGTGCCAAACTGTGTAATAGATGTGGGATGAGGTAGGCTTACGCGTCTTGAGCATCGCCTGAACTAGAGTGGGAGAAACCCTTGGATCTCAGGAGGGATGACTTGAGCCATGCCATCAAAAACAAACGCGCTAAGCCCAGGTGCAGTCTTGAGATAGCAGATTTGGTCGTAGAGGAAGTGGAAAAGAAGTGTCTATAAAGAGACTCTGTAGGTCGGCAAACCAATGTCGCCTGGGCCAGGCTGGAGCTATCAACAGCACGGTCCCTTCTTCCTGCTTGAAATTGTGAAGAACCCTTGGAAGGAGGGAGCCTGGTGGAAAGAGGAATGCCAGATTAAAGATCCACCTCATCGCCAGAGCATCCACGATTGCAGCTGCGGAATCCCTTGTCCTAGACCTGTATAAGGGTACTTTGTGGTTGTGTTGCATGAGGTTGACCTCTGGTAGGCCAAATTTGTCCATGAGGAGCTGGATGTAGAGCCCACTCTCTCCGACGTGGACATCCTGTCAATTTAGGAAGTCCGATTCTCAGTTGAGAACTCCTGGGATGAACACAGCATAGATGGCCGGGATATGACGTTCGGGCCAAACAAGGATGTGTTTGCGTGCCTTCTAGATGGTTGAGGTAGGCTACAGCAGTTGCATTGTTGGCCTGGAGTTGGACAGGTCTGCGTCAGAGGAATGTCCTGTACACAGCCTTAACTTCCAAAATGTTGATAGGAAGGTGACTTTCATGGGTTGTCTAACGTCCTGGAAGGAATGTTGACCGGTCACTGTGCACCACACGTGGAGGCTGGCATTCGTAGTGAGTAGCACCCAATCTAAAATCCAGAAGGGGCGACCCCGGTCCAAGTGAGGCTTGTGTAGCCACCATGAGAGGGAAAGCTGAACCTCCTAAGAGAGGACTATCTGAGTCCGGATCATATGATGCTGCCCAATCCACCGGGACAGAATCAGGTGTTGAAGAAGCCTGGAGTGAAACTGGGCGTATTCCACCATGTCGCAGGTGGAGACCATGGACCCCAGAGCCTACATTGCAGAGTGTATAGACACCCGTCGACTATGAAGTAAGTTACGTATGTGCAAGTGAAGTGCCATAATTTTGTCTGCTGGTAGGAAAATCCCCTGCACCTGAGAATCTAGGAGTGCTCTGAGAGGGGTACAAAGAGGACATTTTCCAATTGATGAGCCAGCCATGTTCCTGTAGGAAGGCAATAGTCAGCTGAACATGGTGCTGGAGTACTTGCAGGGATTGTGCTAACAGAAGATCATCCAGGTATGGGAGCATTCTGGCTCCCTGACGCCTGAGCTGTGCTGTATAACCACCACTATTTTGGTTAAGACCCGAGGGGCAGTAGAAAGGCCTAAGGGTAGTGCCTGAAATTGATAATGCTGCTGAAGGAATTGATGATGTTTGGTGGGAGTAATAGGCACATGTAGGTAGGCATCCTGGATGTCTAGAGATGCTATAAAGTCTCCAGGTTCCAATGCTAGGACAATGGAACAGAGTTTCCATGCGAAACTTGGGCACATGGATAAACTTGAGTAATTTCAGATTTAGAATAGGCCGATGGGCTTCTGAATCAGGAAAAGTGTAGAATAAAAAGCTCTCCCCGTTGTATGGGGAGGGGGGGCAGTCCCAGTATAATTACTCAGTAGGGAATGAATGGCGCTTGGAGAGCCAGTGCCTTGATTGGATCTGACCCCTCCAAAAGAAATGCTGGGGAGGCAGTCTCAGAAAGGAGAGAACCCATGAGGGACCACTTCTAGTACCCAGGCGTCTGTGGTGGTCTGACGCAAGGAAACTACAAACTGAGGTAGTCGGCCTCCCACCCTGGGGTCCCCCAGGAGGAGGCACGTCCCATCAGACAGAGGTTTTGTCTTCAGGCTTTGCAGCTGAACGTCTGGCAGCCCAAACCTGTTTAGATTGAAGTTCAGTGGTCTTGTGTGAACTAGTCTGCCAGGGAAAGAACTGACTTTTAGCATTACCCTGGGTATGAAAGGACCGAAAAGAGGACAGTCTAGGATTTGGAGTAGCCGCTGAAGGTAAAAAGGCAGATTTTGTAGATACGAGGCCACTCTTTAGTCCAGTTCAACACCAAATAGTATATCCCCAGAGAAGGGTAGAGATTTGAGTGCCTTTTTGGAATCATTGTCCTCTTTCCAGGACTGTAGCCGCAGGACACTTCGAGCGAAACGGATGTTGCAGATGCTTTAGAGGCTAATAGTCCAGTATCCAAGGCTGCGTCTCCCAGGTAAGAGACTGCATTTAAGATATGGGAGATGTGGGCCAGTTGTTCAGTGGTAGCATCTGGTGAGAGGCTGTCCTCAAGCGCATCTGTCCAGGCTTCAACAGCTGGCCATAGCTGTATGTGTAATTGCGGCCACATGTGAATAGACAGACTTGAGACCGGTCTCAATCTGTAGCTTCCTCGAGAAGACGCTGTAGGTATAGGCAATTTAGAGCTTCTAACTAGATGTGCTACATGAGAATCCACTATAGGGGGAAACTTTCACTTTGCACACTGCAGTTGGGAAAGAATAAAGAGACACTAGTCTTTTTGACTGCAGACACAAGTGCGGGACATCCATGGTACAATGTCGTTCCTCCTCAACCGAGGGAGACTCAGATGGAGAGACATCTTCATCCTCTGCTTCCTCAGATGATGCTCCAGAATTTGAAAGCTGTGTAGACTGTGCGGATGGCACAGCATGCCTATGTGCTTTGGCAGCTAATATTTGCTGACATGCTGCTGATGTTTGAGCAAAATTCAGAACAGAGTATGAGAAAACATCCATCCAGGGATTATGCATAGCAGGATATGATTGCTGTGGGAACCCCATGGGGTTGAGTGGGAGCCGACAAGTGGTCCACTAACTGCGTCATGACATGAGAGTAGGAAGACACCCAAGGTGGTTCCCGGACAGGGGAAGATGCAGCGGGCTGATGTGGGGTATAACAATTAACACACAGACCGTCCTGGACAGGATTCTGAGGGGATAAGCCAGCGGAACAAGATTTATAGGTACCCAGCACAGGAGCCTAAAGTAAATGTGAGGTACTAATGAACCCCTAAACACATGGTATTTGGGTTAAGAAAGGAGTAAAAGTGATAGCTATATTTGACAGTAGAAAGGAGAGACAGTATAAATTCACATTCAATGCACATAAATATAAATACACACACTAGCTGAACACCCATGCTTTGCTACAGAATTTCAAGTAACTTTATGTGCATATAACTTTAATTTGAAGGACTTCCTGGTAAACTACATTTTTAGTCTTTCCTTCAGGCTGGAGAATGGCCAGGCTGAGAGAGGAGCCGACTCTGGATCAGGCAACATACAACTGGGCATGGGAGAAGCAGTTACTCCTCAGATCCACACCAGCCACTTTCAAACAGGGACCAACATATTGAGCAGCCGATTGTTAAGTGTGTACACTTACTTTGTTCGCCCGCTTAGCAGGCGTGATGACAAGTCCACCGACATATCTGTTAGGTGTGTACACTTAACGATCGGCTCAATAGGTCGGTTGCGGTCACGCAGCTGAATAGGCATTTGTATTTGACCCCCCATCTGTGATGTCGGCCTCTGCAGCGAGTGTATGTACACACAGTACGACGCAACAATATATCACCCATCGGCTATGCTGCAGTGCCAATACGATATGTCTGTGAATGACTGTTGAATTGAACAGACGATATATCGGCCAGTGTGTACCCAGAATAAGACAAATTATAGTGCATAATAATATGTTTCACAATAATGTTGTGTGTGTCAACAGATGCATATTATAATAAAGTTTTACTGCCTGTACAACGCAAGTTAAATCGTTGTGTATAGTGGTTACACCATAGGCAAAATATTACTCACCTATTGTCACGATCAGGATTTTCAGTGCAAATGTGTCCTGATGGTTCTAGTTAGGGCTGAGAAGGGACCTCATCCTCACAATGCATTTCCAGTCCAGTGCAATCTGATTTTGGATTGGTTCTGAAACAGTGAGGTCAATGAGGCAGCTTTAGAAGCATCTTGTGGTATATTGTGATGCCCTAACTAGAGCATAAGGATCAACCTTGCAGTGAAATTCCAGAGAACAAGTAAATGATGAAATAGTCTGCTTCATAGAACTAAAACATAGAAGTGGCAAAACATACTGTAGAAGCGGCATTATGGTGTAATGCAGATGTGACAGTATGTGTAACATATAGAAAACAGACCATAACACTTAGCACTACTTAATGGTTAAACCAGTGGATCTCAAACGGTGTGCTGTGGCACTCTGAGGTGCCATGTGACATTTGCAGGGGTGCCTTGGGTTGGTGGTCCGAGGACCAATTCAAATTATTTAAAGTCAATGTAATAGGTAAAACCAGTGCTGGTGACTGGCAATCATAACATATGTGGACAAACAGAAGTAAATCCTGTTCCTCATCACATAGCTGAATCTAAGGATAATACAATTTACTTCATTTAATATTTCTTTCAAAATTTCTCAGCAAGAAACTTTTGGCCTAGGGGTGTCGTGAAAATAATTCTGATACTCTAAGGCGCCGTGATTCAAAAAAGTTTGATAACCATTTGGTTAAAGTTAAACCATAGTCTCTTTGATACGTTTCCAGTGACAAAACATTGTAACGTTAAGCTTCATGTGCTATACTTAACATTTCTCCTGAGATTTTCCTTTCTATCCATTTTAAGAAAAGAAATGCCCAGTGGGCAGGTTACTCATAGGGCTGACAAGTAAACAGCATATTTCAGAAGGCTATATTCTGTTGGGAGGCATTTTTCCCAAGGGGCTTTATTTGCAAGTTACTACTAGTGCTCATCTCTTTACAAGGCTGACCAAATGCACCTGCCCTAACCAGTCTATACACAGTCCAATTTTTTGATCGGTATGACAATTGGAACGATTATTCACCAAGAAGAAGGTCCCGATACTGTAGCTGTGCAACACACTATTTTTTTTAAAGAAATATCGTCTAATTTCTTGTGAAATTGGCTGAATGGAAGAATCGGATTTACGCACACACTACCCAATTTTTCCACCTGTACATATGGTCAGATTATTGAGAATTCAAACGCACTGGTCGATATCGGGAGATTGTGCCTGATATTTTAGGCCCGCACAACAGATCGGATAATGAAACGGTCGAGTTTGTGGATTCTTCACACCAGACTGTTTAAGCTGCGCCTTGCCTGATTTTCTAAGGGCAAAATGCACCCTACAAAAACAGCCTGCCCGCTCTATGGTGCCGCGTGAATAAATGTTGCGCATGTGTATTCACACTACAGGGAGAGCTCACACCCCCATAATTGATGCCGATGGGGTGTCACTAAAGGTGGCGTTCCTCAGCCAACAGTGACGCTGGGTGGGCCAAGCCTCTTTTTCAGTCACGTGAGTGCACGTAATGCCCCTGCAAAAAATCCTAGGGGGGAAACACTATCAACCTATATCATAGCGGTAATACAGGGGGACGATTAAGATGGGACTTCAGTGTTATATTATACCCCTTTAACTCTGCCATAAATATCTCCGGTTATTGCACGTGAACATGCACCAAACCTAGAATATTCTGCAGTGTGAAAGCACCCTGTTGAAATTACCTGAGTCGAGCGTCCTGGTATTACAAACTGGGTAGCAAGCAGGGTTGAATACAGGTTCAACTCTGCTCGCGGTGCAGTGTTAGTGTGTCCGGCCAGCGATGCGTTGGCAGCAACATAACCAACCTTCATTAAGCCAAGTCGGGCCACCAGTCTGAAAGGGGTCTCACCCAGGAAGGACCAGGGTACAAAATCCCGGGTGTGACCTGGCAATGCAGTGTGAAAGGGGTATGAGGGAGCTCTGGAGGCATTGTCAGTATGCTTCCTGTTTGCCTGGTGTGCTGACATCCTCTGTGCTGGTCTTGACAAGAACCCTTCAGGGCTGAAACGTCGGCTGACTTTGATGATCTAATAAATAATTTGACTAGTTTAGGCATAAAATATTGTATAAGTGTGTGAGATATATACACACTCGCAAGAATATACAAACCCAGGTATATATGTATAAATCTATATATTAATAGCAGTATGACGACTTTTATGAGTGACATATTTCTATGTCACTGACTGGCGTTGTAATGTGGTTGCTTAATTTTAGAGTTATGTGTCAAAACGTCCCCCTGCCATTCACAATGCATCACCACTGTGCTCTGGAAAATGTGAGTTTATGAACTCTCGCTGTGTACCTCCTGGGTGGACTGGAAACTGCGACAGTTATTTGCAGCCACCCACTAGGCAAGTATCGGTCGAAATTCGACTGCTAAGCGGGTGAAAAGATGTAAAATGTTCCACCCTACATGTCTATATATATTGTGACAAGAACACTGGGATAGTGTTTGAGGGCAGGTATATTTGTCCCAGGTTCTTGTCTTACATGTTTTAGAAAATGTTAACTTCTAGGAAAAATGCTTTTTGTTTTGTCTGAACCTTTTCAGTTTGCTGTAAAAGCTGGGTAAAGGCTCTGAGAGAGAGATAAGGCGAGTTCTAGACATTGGGCCCAGTTCGGGTCTTTGGCCTCACAGAGGGCTAATCAGGGTTTCAGCTGTGTAAGAGTGATATAGTGCTTCTAACCTGATTAGTATGGGCAGACTGCCTGGGAAGGCTGCAGGATCTGTGTGTGAGAGACACGCTTTCTGATGCAAGTAAGCTATACAGTATGGACTGAAGAACTCTGAGTTTTGTTTAGTGACAGTTAGGAACATCTTATGTTTAGTTAGTGCCGGACAGGCAAGGTATTTTTATTTTGGGGTTTGTTTTATTTTCTGTTTCAATAAAACTGGCCGGGGTCAGTTGTACCAGAAACTGGACTTGTGTTGTTCCTCAGCTGCTGCGTCCTGCCATATTCCCCAGGAAAAGGCACCTTGCACCCCTACAGTGTTACAATATATATATATATATATATATATATATATATATATATATATATATATATATATATATATATATATCCAAAATCCCACATTTTTGGGTCCCCTACTGAGATAATGACATATATATTATATATTATGTGTATATATAGATATATTATATGGATATATAATATAAGAGATATGTATATGTGTCATTATCTCAGTAGGGGAACAAAAAATTGGGGATTTTTAATTTTGGATAAGGGATACTCAACCTGTATATATATGTATATATATATATATATATATATACATACACACATATACATACACACATATACATACACACATATACATACACACACACACATGTATACAGATGTATACTTAGCACTTTTAGGCAGGATATCTTGCCAGGTACCATCCAAATTCAAGCAGGAATAATAGCAAACATACACAGGACTTAATATATACGTATAACATAAAAAAAAAAAGAAAGTTAGAAGACTAATGAATGATTAAAAAACCCTTGAGCAATTATGTTAGCACAGCTGAAAACGAGTTTGCTTTTTAGACACGGTATAAAACTGGCCTTCCTTTGAAATAGTTGAGGATCTGGAGCATCACATTTGTGGGTTCAATTATACTCTCAAAATGGCCAGAAAAAGAGAACTTTCATGTGAAACTCGACAGTCTATTCTTGTTCTTCGATATGAAGGCTATTACATGCGAGAAATTGCCAAGAAACTGAACATTTCCTACAACAGTGTGTACTACTCCCTTCAGAGAACAGCACAAACAGGCACTAACCAGAGTAGAAAGAGAAGTGGGAGGCCCCGGTGCACAACTGAGCAAGAAGACAAGTGCATTAGAGTCTCTAGTTTGAAAAAAATAGGATTTTAGTACCTACCGGTAAATCCTTTTCTCCTAGTTCGTAGAGGATGCTGGGGACTCCAAAAGGACCATGGGGTATAGACAGGATCCGCAGGAGCTTGGGCACACTGAAAAGACTTAAACTGTGTGTGAACTGGCTCCTCCCTCTATGCCCCTCCTCCAGACCTCAGTTATAGGAACTGTGCCCAGGAGAGACGGACATTTCGAGGAAAGGATTTTTGTTTAAACTAAGGGCTACAAACATACCAGCCCACACCACAAACATACCGTACAACCGGAGTAACAGTAAACCAGATAACAGTATGAATTAACAACAGCAACAAGCTGAAAACAATAAATACACAACCCGTGTATAAACTAATTTAACCAGCAAGAATACACTGCAAGTAACAGTCCGCACTGGGATGGGCGCCCAGCATCCTCTACGGACTAGGAGAAAAGGATTTACCAGTAGGTACTAAAATCCTATTTTCTCTTACGTCCTAGAGGATGCTGGGGACTTCAAAAGGACCATGGGGTTTATACCAAAGCTCCAGACCGGGCGGGAGTGCGCGGACGACTTTGCAGCACCGACTGAGCAAACACAAGGTCCTCATCAGCCAGGGTATCAAACTTATAGAACTTAGCAAAAGTGTTTGAACCCGACCAGGTAGCTGCTCGGCAAAGCTGTAAAGATGAGACGCCTCAGGCAGCCGCCCAAGATGAGCCCACTTTCCTGGTAGAATGGGCTTTTACTGACTTCGGCACTGGTAGCCCGGCCGAAGAATGAGCCTGCTGAATCATACTACAAATCCAGCGTGCAATAGTCTGTTTTGAAGCCGGATGACCAATCTTGTTGGAAGCACACAGGACAAACAGCACCTCAGTTTTCCTGGCAACAGCCGTTCTGGCGACGTAGATCTTCAAAGCTCTCACAACATCCAGAAACTTTGGAACCGCCACAGCATCCGTAGCCACCGGCACCACAATAGGTTGGTTAATGTGAAACGAAGAAACCACCTTCGGCAGAAATTGACGAGTCCTCAATTCCGCCCTATCCGAATGAAAAATCAAGATAAGGCCGCCAACTCTGACACTCGCCTGGCAGACGCCAGCGCCAACAGCATGACTACCTTCCAAGTGAGAAACTTCAACTTAACCTTACGCAAAGGTTCAAACCAGGAAGACATGAGAAACTGTAAGACCACCTCAAGATCCCATTACTCCTTTCACAAAAGTCTGAACCTCTGGGAGGACAGCTGATTCCTTTTGAAAGAAAATCGACAAAGCCGAAATCTGTACTTTGATGGAGCCTAATTTCAGGCCTGCATCTACACCTGCCTGCAAAAAGTGGAGAAAATGACCCAAGTGAAAATCTTCCGCAGGAGCCATTTTAGTCTCACACGAGGAAACATACTTTCTCCAAATACAGTGATAATGTTTCGCCGTAACCTCCTTCCTAGCCTTAATGAGAGTGGGAATGACCTCCCTGGGAATACCCTTACGAGCTAAGATCTGGCGCTCAACTTCCATGCCGTCAAACGCAGCCGCGGTAAGTCTGGAAACACGCATGGACCCTGCAACAACAGGTCCTCTCTTAGAGGAAGCGGCCAAGGATCTTTCACCAGTAACTCCTGAAGATCCGGGTACCAGGCCCTTCTTGGCCAATCTGGAACGAAGAGAATCGCCTGAACCCTTGCTCGTCGAATGATCCCCAGTACTTTTGGAATGAGAGGAAGTGGAGGGAACACATACACCGACTGGAACACCCACGGAGACACCAGGGCGTCCACTGCACTGGCTTGGGGGTCCCTTGACCTGGAACATTACCCTCGGGAGCTTCTTGTTGAGACGAGACGCCACCATGTCGATTAACGGAATTCCCCAACGCTTTGTCACCTCTGCAAATACCTCTTGGTGAAGAGCCCACTCTCCCGCGGGAGATCGTGTCTGCTGAGGAAATCTGCTTTCCAGTTGTCCACTCCCGGTAGGAAGACTGCTGACAGGGCGCTCACGTGTTGTTCCGCCCAGCGAAGGATTCTTGTGGCCTCCGCCATTGCCGCTCTGCTCCTTGTTCCACCTTGACGGTTTATATGTGCCACCACTGTGATGTTGTCTGACTGTACCAGGACAGGTCGACCCTGAAGAAGGCTTCTTGCTTGTAGCAGGCCGTTGTAAATGGCTCTTAACTCGAGAAAATGTATGTGGAGACACGATTCCTAGAGGGACCATCTCCCCTGGAAGTTTCTTCCTTGGGTGACTGCACCCCAGCCCCGGAGACTTGCATCTGTTGTCAGAAGTACCCAGTCCAAAATGCCGAACCAGCGACCTTCTAGGACGTGAGAACTTTGCAGCCACCACAGGAGAGAAATTCTGGCTCTGGGAGCCGGACCACTTGCTCAGTAAGTCCCACTGAAACACCCGGGCATGAAACCTGCCAAACGGAATGGCTTCGTACGCCGCAACTATTTTCCCCAGAACTCGAGTACAGTGATGGATTGACACACTCGTCGGCCGCAGAAGTTCACTGACCATCGACTGCAGTTCCAGAGCTTTTTCTTCTGGAAGAAATACTCTCCGTAACTCCGTGTCCAGAATCATGCCCAGAAAGGACAGTCGAGTGGTCGGAATCAACTGAGATTTCGGCAAATTGAGCACCCAACCGTGCTGTCGCAGCACCGACCGCACCAAATTTACACTCCTTAGCAACCGTTCCTTGGACCTCGCCTTTATCAGGAGATCGTCCAAGTACGGGATAATTGTAACCCCTCGCTTGCGAAGGAGAACCATCATTTCTGCCATGACCTTGGTGAAAATCCTCTGGGCCGTGGAAAGCCCAAACGGCAACGTCTGAAATTGGTAATGAGAATCCTGTATCGCAAACCTAAGGAAGGCCTGATGCGAAGGATATATCGGGACGTGTAAGTAGGCATCCTTTATGTCGACTGACGCCATAAAATCCCCCCTTCTAGGCTGGAAATCACCGCTCGAAGAGATTCCATCTTGAACTTGAAAACTTTCAAGTATGGATTGAGGGATTTTAGATTCAGAATCGGTCTGACCGAACCGTCCTGTTTCGGCACAACAAATAGGCTTGAGTAAAACCCCTCCCCCCGTTGTGACCGGGGAATGGGAACAATGACCCTCTGTTGACACAATTTTTGTATCGCTGCCAGCACCACCTCCCTGTCCGGTAAGGCCGAAATGAAAAACCGGTGAGGGGGCACCTCCCGAAACTCCAGCCTGTATCCCTGAGACACAATCTCTAGGACCCAAGGATCCAGGTCTGATTGAATCCAGACCTGACTGAAGACTCGCAGACGGCCCCCCCACCGGTCTGGACTCCCCCAGGGAAGCCCCAGCGTCATGCGGTGGACTTGGTAGAGGCAGGGGAGGACTTATGGTCCTGGGCGCCGGACACGGCAGGCGACTTCCTTCCCCTTCCTCTACCCTTAGAAGCTAGGAAGGACGAACCTTTCCCACGCCTGTATTTATTGGGACGAAAGGACTGCATCTGCTGATGTGGTGCCTTTTTGTGTTGTGTGGGAACATAGGGAAGAAAAGAGGACTTACCCGCCGTCGCGGTAGAGACTAAGTCCGCCAAGCCGTCCCCAAACAAGACATTACCTTTGAAGAGTAAAGCTTCCATAGCTCTCTTGGAGTCGGCATCAGCATTCCATTGATGGATCCACAACCCCCTCCTCGCCGATATCGACATGGCATTGGCTCTTGATCCAAAGAGACAAACATCACTCGCCGCATCCTTCAGGACGCTGATAATCTGCAGCGTCCTTGATATAACTAAGAGTCAAAAGAACATTATCTTTATCAAGGGTATCCATATCATTAGCTACATTCTCAGCCCATTTAGCGATAGCACTACTCACCCATACAGACGCCACAGCAGGTCTGAGCAATGCACCCGAATTAGCGAAAATGGACTTCAGAGACGTCTCCAGATTGCGATACGCCGGATCCTTCAGAGCTGCCGTGTCAAAAGATGGAAGCGCCACTTTCTTAGACAAACGAGATAGAGCTTTGTCAACGGTTGGAGACGACTCCCATTTTTCCCTGTCATCAGAGGGGAAAGGATACGCTATGTAAATCCTCTTGGGAATCTGCCACCTCTTGTCCGGTCGACTCCCAAGCCTTTTCACAAAGAGTATTCATTTCATGAGAGGGAGGAAACTTCACCTCAGGTTTTTTTCCCTTAAACAAGCAAATCCTTGTTTCCTGCACCGCAGGTTGATCAGAAATGCGTAAAACATCTTTTATAGCCACAATCATGTATTGAATACTCTTCACTAAACGTGGATGCAAAGCAGTCTCAGTGAAATCAAATCGACCTCGGAAATCAGAGTCCGTGTCGGTATCAGTATCTACCACTTGAGTAATTGGCCGCTTTTGCGACCCCGACGGGGTCTGCACCCGAGACAAAGCATCCTCTATGGACTTTTTCCACACTTGCGTCTGTGACTCAGACTTATCCAATCTCTTTGATAAAGAAGCAACATTGGTATTGATTGTACTCAGCAATGTGAGTAAATCAGGTGTCGGCTATGCCGACAGGTCCAAATCTAGACCCGCATCCGCTCCCCCAACAACCTCCTCTGTGAATAACATTCAGCCTCAGACATGCCGACACGTATTATCGACACACGGACACACACAAAATGTCTCAGCTAGGGGACAGGCCCACAATGAAGCCCAGACAGAGGACACAGAGGGAGTATGCCAGCTCACACCCCAGCGCCCCAATATCCCGTCAAGGGATATATGTGACCAGCGCAGCTTATTATAATAAAAATGCACCACAACTGCGCCCCCCCCCCTTCGATTAGCACCCCGATACTTGAGAGGAGCTGTGGAGGTCCCAGGCCAGGGTCTCATTCAGCCGCGTGTTGGAGGAGAAAATGGCGCTGTGAGCCGCGCGGCTAAGCTCCGCCCCTTCACGGCGCGCTTCAGCCCGCCAGATTTGAAAATTGTAAAAGTGCCGGCGGGGGTCTGCGAAACGGTGCTTCTGCTGGCTCCCGGACTCCAGGAACATGCTGCCCAGGGCGCCCCCCCCAGCACCCTGCGAGTGCCGTTCGTGACAATGTGTGGGAGCATGGAGCGCAGCGTTACCGCTGCGCTGTACCTGGTTACTGAAGTCTTCTGTTCTTCTCATACTCACCCGACTTCTTTCTTCTGGCTTCAGTGAGGGGGGTGACGGCGTGGCTCCGGGAACAAGCAGCTAGGCGCACCAAGTGATCGAACCCTCTGGAGCTAATGGTGTCCAGTAGCCGAGAAGCAGAGCCCTTAAACTAAGAAGAAGTAGGTCCTGCTTCTCTCCCCTCACTCCCATGCTGCAGGGAGCCTGTAGCCAGCAGGTCTCCCTGAAAATAAAAAACCTAACAAAAGTCTTTTCAAGAGAAACTCAGGAGAGCTCCCCTAGTGAATGTCCAGTCAGTCCTGGGCACAAAGTCTAACTGAGGTCTGGAGGAGGGGCATAGAGGGAGGAGCCAGTTCACACCCAGTTTAAGCCTTTTCAGTGTGCCCAAGCTCCTGCAGATCCCGTTTATACCCCATGGTCCATCTGGAGTCCCCAGCATCCGCTGGGACGTAAGAGAAATAGAAGCCTCACAGGTCCTCAACTGGCAGCTTCATTAAATGGAACCAGCAAAACGCCAGTGTCAACATCTACAAAGAAGAGGCGACTGCAGGATGCCTGCCTTCTTGGCAGAGTGGCAAAGAAAAAGCCATACCTGAGACTGGCCAGTAAAAAGAAGAGATTAATATGAGCAAAAGAACACAGACATTGGACAGAGGAAGACTGGAAAAAAGTGTTATGAACAGACGAATCGAAGTTTGAGGTGTTTTGATCACACTGAAGAACATTTGTGAGACGCAGAACAAGCAAAAAGATGCTGGAAGAGTGCCTGATCCCATCTGTCAAGCATGGTGGAGGTAATGTGATGGTCTGGGGCTGCTTTGGTGCTGGTAAAGTGGGAGATTTGTACAAGGTAAAAGGGATTTTGAATAAGGAAGGTTATTACTCCATTTTGCAACGCCATGCCATACCCCTGTGGACAGCGCTTGATTGGAGGCAATTTCCTCCTTCAACAGGACAATGACCCAAAGCACACCTCCAAATTATGCAAGAACTATTTAGGGAAGAAGAAGGCAGCTGGTATTCTGTCTAATGGAGTGGCTAGCGCAGTCACCAGATCTCAACCCCATTGAGCTGTTGTGGGAGCAGCTTGACCACATGGTACGCAAGAAGTGCCCATCAAGCCAATACAACTTGTGGGAGGTGCTTCAGGAAGCATGGGGTGAAATTTTTTCAAATTACCTCAACAAATTAACAGGTCTGCAATGCTGTAATTGCTGCAAAAGGAGCATTCTTTGACAAACGCAAAGTTTGAAGGACAAAATTTCAAATAAAAATCATAATTTCTAACCTTGCCAATGTCTTGACTATATGTTTTATTCATTTTGCAACTCATTTGATAAATAAAAGTCAGTTTTCACATATACATATTTATATATATATATATATATATATATATATATATATATATATATATATATATATATATATACATACATACATACACATACACACGCACGTAGAGAGGTCCCCTGGGTGGGAATGTAGCAATCCCTCCAATTGAAAGTGGCAAAGAGCCTGATAATAATGTTCTTTATCATGCTCTCTGCCACTTTCAATATATAACTTTTTCATCAAATCCAACGAGTGCAGCCTGGTTCCTGGTTTGAAATATATATATATATATATATATATATATATATATATATATATATATATATATATATATATATATATATATATATGTTGAGTATCCCTTATCCAAAATGCTTGGGACCAGAGGTATTTTGGATATAGGATTTTTCCGTATTTTGGAATAATTGCATACCATAATGAGATATCATGGCAATGGGACCTAAATTTAAGCACAGAATGCATTTATGTTACATATACACCTTATACACACAGCCTGAAGGTAATTTTAGCCAATATTTTTTTTATAACTTTGTGCATTAAACAAAGTGTCTCTACATTCACACAATTCATTTATGTTTCATACACACCTTATATACACAGTCTGAAGGTCATTTAATACAATATTTTTAATAACTGTGTGTACTAAACAAAGTTTGTGTACATTGAGCCATCAGAAAACAAAAAAGTTTCACTATCTCACTCTCGCTCAAAAAAGTCCGTATTTCGGATATTTGGATATGGGATACTCAACGTGAGTGTGTGTATATATATATATCTGTATATCTCTCTCTATATATCTGTATATCTCTATATGTCTGTATATATATATATATATATATATCTATCTGTATATCTCTCTCTCTCTCTCTATATATCTATATATATATATATATCTATCTCTATATCTCTCTCTATATATATATATATATATATATGCACTATATATATATATATATATATATATATATATATATATATATATATATATATATATATATATATATATATATATATATATAGTGCAGGAAAAAAGCAGCGGCACTCAGCAGACGAGATTAGGCAAAGTGAAGAGCTTTTATTATAGTCATACGGCGTTTCGGGGAACATGCCCCGTCTTCAGGGACAAACTATACGGTATAGTTTGTCCCTGAAGACGGGGCATGTTCCCCGAAACGCCGTAGGACTACAATAAAAGCACTTCACTTTGCCTAATCTCGTCTGCTGAGTGCCGCTGCTTTTTTCCTGCACTATATTGGATCTTGTTACAGATCACAGAAGGCACCGCAGCAAGTATTCTAGCAGCCCCCATTACGAGTGCCGATCCCAATACCGCTACCTATATATATATATATCTCAAAAAAATAAAGGGAACACTAAAATAACACATCCTAGATCTGAATGAATGAAATATTCTTATTAAATACTTTGTTCTTTACATAGTTTTATGTACCGAGAACAATATCACATAAAAATTATCAATGGAAATCAGATTTATTACCCCATGAATGTCTGGATTTGGAGTCACCCTCAAAATTAAAGTGGAAAAACACACTACAGGCTGATCCAACTTTGATGTAATGTCCTTAAAACAAGTCAAAATGAGGCTCAGTAGTGTGTGTGGCCTTCACGTGCCTGCATGACCTCCCTACAATGCCTGGGCATGCTCCTGATGAGGTGGCGGATGGTCTCCTGAGGGATCTCCTCCCAGACCTGGACTAAAGCATTCACCAACTCCTGGACAGTCTGTGGTGCAAGGTAGCGTCGGTGGATGGAACGAGACATGATGTCCCAGATGTGCTCAATTGGATTCAGGTCTGGGGAACGGGCGGGCCAGTCCATAGCATTAATGCCTTCGTCTTGCATTAGAAGGAACCCAGGGCCAACCGCACCAGCATATGGTCTCTCAAGGGGTCTGAGGATCTTATTCGATACCTAATGGCAGTCAGGCTACCTCTGGCGAGCACATGGAGGGCTGTGTTGCCCCCCAAAGAAATGCCACCCCACACCATTACTGACCCACTGACAAACCGGTTATGCTGGAGGATGTTGCAGGCAGCAGAACGTTCTCCTTGGCGTCTCCAGACTCTGTCACGTCTGTCACATGTGATCAGTGAGAACCTGCTTTCATCTGTGAAGCGCACAGGGCGACAGTGGCGAATTTGCCAATCTTGGTGTTCTCTGGCAAATGTTCTCACGGTGTTGGGCTGTAAGCACAACCCCCACCTGTGGACGTCGGGCCCTCATACCACCCTCATGGAATCTGTTTCTGATCGTTTGAGTAGACACATGCAGATTTGTGGCTTGCCGGAGGTCATTTTGCAGGGCTCTGGCAGTGCTCCTCCTTGCACAACGGTGGAGGTTGCGGTCCTGCTGCTGGGTTGTTGCCCTCCTATGGCCTCCTCCAGGTCGCGCCTCCATGCTCTGGACACTACGCTGACAGACACAGCAAACCTTCTTGCCACAGCTCGCATTGATGTGCCATCCTGGATGAGCTGCACTACCTGAGCCACTTGTGTGGGTTGTAGGGAGGTCATACAGGCACGTGGAGGCCACACACACTACTGAGCCTCATTTTGACTTGTTTTAAGGACATTACATCAAAGTTGGATCAGCATGTACTGTGTTTTTCCACTTTCATTTTGAGTGCGACTCCAAATCCAGACCTCCATGGGTTAATAAATTTGATTTCCATTGATAATTTTTGTGTGATTTTGTTGTCAGCACATTCAACTATGTAAAGAACAAAGTATTTGATAAGAATATTTCATTCATTCAGATCTAGGATGTGTTATTTTAGTGTTCCCTTTATTATTTTGAGCAGTGTATATACAGGACCACACCGTCTGTCTGTATATACACACACCAAGCAAAGTTAGTGGAAAGGCACTCGCAGAAGACTTCTTCTATTAAAGACAATTTTATTTTTTTTAACGCATACATGACACACCTCTCTCTGACAAAAAATTATCTTTAATAGAAGTCTCCTGCGAGTGCCATTCCACTAACTTTGCTTGGTGTGTATGTACTCGGTTTCTGGCACTAGGAGCCGCTGTGTGAATTTTTTTGCGACTGCCAGGCTCTGTTGGAATCATGTCTGTGTGTGTATATATATTATATATATATATATATATATATATTATATATATATATTATATAATATATAATATATAATATATAATATATATATATATATATATATATATATATACATATATACACACACACACACATACACATATACACACATACACACATACACACACTTTTATATAAATAGAACATATATTATATTTATACAGATAATTATATATAAGGATACTTATGTAAGTATACATACACGGGTGTATATACACACATTATAATAAGAATTTACTCACCGGTAATTCTATTTCTCGTAGTCCGTAGTGGATGCTGGGAACTCCGTAAGGACCATGGGGAATAGCGGGCTCCGAAGGAGACTGGGCACTCTAAGAAAGAATTAGGACTACCTGGTGTGCACTGGCTCCTCCCTCTATGCCTCTCCTCCAGACCTCAGTTAGGGAAACTGTGCCCGGAAGAGTTGACACAATAAGTAAAGGATTTGGAATCTCGGGTAAGACTCATACCAGCCACACCAATCACACCGTACAACTCGTGATACTATACCCAGTTAACAGTATGAACAACAACTGAGCCTCTCGAACAGATGGCTCAAAACAATAACCCTTTAGTTAGGCAATAACTATATACAAGCATTGCAGACAATCCGCACTTGGGATGGGCGCCCAGCATCCACTACGGACTACGAGAAATAGAATTACCGGTGAGTAAATTCTTATTTTCTCTGACGTCCTAGTGGATGCTGGGAACTCCGTAAGGACCATGGGGATTATACCAAAGCTCCCAAACGGGCGGGAGAGTGCGGATGACTCTGCAGCACCGAATGAGCAAACTCAAGGTCCTCCTCAGCCAGGGTATCAAACTTGTAAAATTTTGCAAATGTGTTTTAACCCGACCAAGTAGCAGCTCGGCAAAGTTGTAAAGCCGAGACCCCTCGGGCAGCCGCCCAAGAAGAGCCCACCTTCCTCGTGGAATGGGCTTTTACAGATTTAGGATGCGGCAGTCCAGCCGCAGAATGTGCAAGTTGAATCGTGCTACAGATCCAGCGAGCAATAGTCTGCTTTGAAGCAGGAGCACCCAGCTTGTTGGGTGCATACAGGATAAATAGCGAGTCAGTCTTCCTGACTCTAGCCGTCCTGGAAACATAGATTTTCAGGGCCCTGACTACGTCTAGCAACTTGGAATCCTCCAAGTCCCGAGTAGCCGCAGGCACCACAATAGGTTGGTTCAAATGAAACGCTGATACCACCTTAGGAAGAAATTGGGGACGAATCCTCAATTCCGCCCTATCCATATGGAAAATCAGATAAGGGCTTTTACATGACAAAGCCGCCAATTCTGACACACGCCTGGCCGAAGCCAAGGCCAACAGCATGACCACTTTCCACGTGAGATATTTTAGCTCCACGGTTTTAAGTGGCTCAAACCAATGCGACTTTAGGAAATCCAACACCACGTTGAGATCCCAAGGTGCCACTGGAGGCACAAAAGGGGGATGAATATGCAGCACTCATTTAACAAAAGTCTGAACTTCAGGCAGTGAAGCCAGTTCTTTTTGGAAGAAAATCGACAGAACCGGAATCTGGACCTTAATGGAACCCAATTTGAGGCCCATAGTCACCCCTGACAGAAATCGACCCAGCTGAAATTCCTCTGTTGGGGCCTTCCTGGCCTCACACCAAGCAACATATTTCCGCCATATGCGGTGATAATGTTTTGCGGTCACATCCCTCCTAGCTTTAATCAGCGTAGGAATGACTTCCTCCGGAATGCCCTTTTCCTTTAGGATCCGGTGTTCAACCGCCATGCCGTCAAACGCAGCAGCGGTAAGTCTTGGAACAGACAGGGCCCCTGCTGCAGCAGGTCCTGTCTGAGCGGCAGAGGCCATGGGTCCTCTGAGATCATTTCTTGAAGTTCTGGGTACCAAGCTCTTCTTGGCCAATCCGGAACAACGAGTATAGTTCTTACTCTTCTCATTCTTATTATCCTCAGTACCTTGGGTATGAGAGGAAGAGGAGGGAACACATAAACCGACTGGTACACCCACGGTGTCACTAGGGCGTCCACAGCTATCGCCTGAGGGTCCCTTGACCTGGCGCAATATCTTTTTAGCTTTTTGTTGAGGCGGGACGCCATCATGTCCACCTGTGGCCTTTCCCAACGGTTTACAATCATTTTGAAGACTTCTGGATGAAGTCCCCACTCTCCCGGGTGGAGGTCGTGTCTGCTGAGGAAGTCTGCTTCCCAGTTGTTCACTCCCGGAATGAACACTGCTGACAGTACTAACACGTGATTTTCCGCCCATCGGAGAATCCTTGTGGCTTCTGCCATCGCCATCCTGCTTCTTGTGCCGCCCTGTCGGTTTACAGGGCGACCGCCGTGATGTTGTCTGACTGGATCAGTACCGGCTGGTTTTGAAGCAGGGGTCTTGCCTGACTTAGGGCATTGTAAATGGCCCTTAGTTCCAGAATATTTATGTGTAGGGAAGTCTCCTGGCTTGACCATAGTCCTTGGAAGTTTCTTCCCTGTGTGACTGCCCCCCAGCCTCGAAGGCTGGCATCCGTGGTCACCAGGACCCAGTCCTGTATGCCAAATCTGCAGCCCTCTAGAAGATGAGCACTCTGCAGCCACCACAGCAGAGACACCCTGGTCCTTGGAGACAGGGTTATCAGTCGATGCATCTGAAGATGCGATCTGGACCACTTGTCCAACAGATCCCACTGAAAGATCCTTGCATGGAACCTGACGAATGGAATTGCTTCGTAAGAAGCCACCATCTTTCCCAGGACTCGCGTGCAGTGATGTACCGACACCGGTTTCGGTTTTAGGAGGTCTCTGACTAGAGATGACAGCTCCTTGGCCTTTTCCTCCGGGAGAAACACTTTTCTCTGTTCTGTGTCCAGAACCATCCCTAGGAACAGCAGGCGTGTCGTAGGGACCAGCTGTGACTTTGGAATGTTTAGAATCCAGCCGTGGTGTTGTAGCACTTCCTGAGATAGTGCTACCCCTACCAACAACTGCTCTCGGGACGTCGCCTTTATCAGGAGATCGTCCAAGTACGGGATAATTAAAACTCCCTTCTTTCGAAGGAGTATCATCATTTCCGCCATTACCTTGGTAAAGACCCTCGGAGCCGTGGAGAGACCGAACGGCAACGTCTGGAACTGGTAATGACAATCTTGTACCACAAACCTGAGGTACTCCTGGTGAGGATGGTAAATGGGGACATGTAGGTAAGCATCCTTGATGTCCAGCGATACCATGTAATCCCCCTCGTCCAGGCTTGCAATAACCGCCCTGAGCGATTCCATCTTGAACTTGAATTTTTTTATATATGTGTTCAAGGATTTCAAATTTAAAATGGGTCTCACCGAACCGTCCGGTTTCGGTACCACAAACATTGTGGAATAGTAACCCCTTCCTTGTTGAAGTAGGGGCACCTTTACTATCACTTGTTGTGAATACAGCTTGTGAATTGCCTGTAACACTGCCTCCCTGCCTGAGGGAGTGGTTGGCAAGGCAGATTTGAGGAAACGGCGGGGGGGAGACGTCTCGAATTTCAGCTTGTACCCGAGATACTACTTGAAGGATCCAGGGATCCACCCGTGAGCGAGCCCACTGATTGCTGAAATTTTTGAGACGGGCCCCCACCGTACCTGGCTCCGCCTGTGAAGCCCCAGCGTCATGCTGTGGACTTAGAGGAAGCGGGGGAGGACTTTTGTTCCTGGGAACTGGCTGTATGCTGCAGCTTCTTTCCCCTACCTCTGCCTCTGGGCAGAAAGGACGCGCCTTTAACCCGCTTGCCCCTATTGGGCCGAAAGGACTGTACCTGATAATACGGTGCTTTCTTTGGTTGTGAGGGAACATGGGGTAAAAATGTAGACTTCCCAGCTGTTGCTGTGGAAACGAGGTCCGAGAGACCATCCCCGAACAATTCCTCACCCTTATAAGGCAGAACTTCCATGTGTCGTTTGGAATCTGCATCACCTGTCCACTGCCGAGTCCATAACCCTCTCCTGGCAGAAATGGACATTGCACTAAGTTTGGATGCCAGCCGGCAAATATCCCTCTGTGCATCCCTCATGTATAAAAGTGCGTCTTTTATATGCTCTACGTTTAGCAAAATAGTGTCCCTGTCTAGGGTATCTATATTTTCTGACAGGGAATCTGACCACGCAGCAGCAGCACTGCACATCCAGGCTGAAGCTATAGCCGGTCTCAGTATAACACCTGTGTGTGTATATATAGATTTCAGGATAGCCTCCTGCTTTCTATCAGCAGATTCCTTCAGGGCGGCCGTATCCGGAGACGGTAGTGCCACCTTCTTTGACAAGCGTGTGAGCGCTTTATCCACCCTAGGGGATGTTTCCCAGCGTGACCTATCCTCTGGCGGGAAAGGGTACGCCATTAGTAACCTCTTAGAAATTACCAGCTTTTTATCAGGGGAAGCCCACGCTTCTTCACACACTTCATTTAACTCTTCAGATGGAGGAAAAGCTATTGGTAGTTTTTTCTCTCCAAACATTATACCCTTTTTTGTGGTACCGGGGGTAACATCAGAAATGTGCAACACATTTTTCATTGCCTCAATCATGTAACGTGTGGCCCTACTGGAAGTTACATTAGTCTCCTCGTCGTCGACACTGGAGTCAGTATCCGTGTCGACATCTGTGTCAACCATCTGAGGTAGCGGGCGTTTTAGAGCCCCTGATGGCTTTTGAGACGCCTGGGCAGACACAGGCTGAGAAGCCGGCTGTCCCACATTTGGTATGTCGTCAAACCTTTTATGTAAGGAGTCGACACTATCACGTAATTCCTTCCACAGCACCATCCACTCAGGTGTCGACCCAGCAGGGGTTAAAATCACATTTACAGGCATCTGCTCCGCCTCCACATAAGCCTCCTCATCAAACATGTCGACACAGCCGTACCGACACACCGCAAACACACAGGGAATGCTCTGACAGAGGACAGGACCCCACAAAGCCCTTTGGGGAGACAGAGAGAGAGTATGCCAGCACACACCAGAGCGCTATATAACACTGGGATCCCACTATCAATGAGTGTTTTCCCTTATAGCTGCTTTTTTATATATCTTATATATATATTATCTATACTGCGCCTAAATTTAGTGCCCCCCCTCTCTTTTTTACCTTCTATTTCTCGTAGTCCGTAGTGGATGCTGGGCGCCCATCCCAAGTGCGGATTGTCTGCAATACTTGTACATAGTTATTGTTAACTAAAGGGTTATTGTTGAGCCATCTGTTGAGAGGCTCAGTTGTTTTCATAATGTTAAACTGGGTATAGTATCACGAGTTATACGGTGTGATTGGTGTGGCTGGTAGGATTCTTACCCGGGATTCAAAATCCTTCCTTTTCTCTGACGTCCTAGTGGATGCTGGGAACTCCGAAAGGACCATGGGGATTATACCAAAGCTCCCAAACGGGCGGGAGAGTGCGGATGACTCTGCAGCACCGAATGAGAGAACTCAAGGTCCTCCTCAGCCAGGGTATCAAATCTGTAGAATTTTGCAAACGTGTTTGCCCCCGACCAAGTAGCAGCTCGGCAAAGTTGTAAAGCCGAGACCCCTCGGGCAGCCGCCCAAGATGAGCCCACCTTCCTTGTGGAATGGGCTTTTACTGATTTAGGATGCGGCAGTCCAGCCGTAGAATGCGCCAGCTGAATTGAGCTACAAATCCAGCGAGCAATAGTCTGCTCAGAAGCAGGAGCACCCAGTTTGTTGGGTGCATACAGGATAAATAGCGAGTCAGTTTTCCTGACTCTAGCCGTCCTGGAAACATAAATTTTCAAGGCCCTGACTACGTCCAGTAACTTGGAATCCTCCAAGTCCCTAGTAGCCGCAGGCACCACAATAGGTTGGTTCAAGTGAAAAGCGGATACCACCTTAGGGAGAAACTGGGGACGAGTCCTCAATTCCGCCCTATCCATATGGAAAATCAGATAAGGGCTTTTACATGACAAAGCTGCCAATTCTGACACACGCCTGGCTGAAGCCAAGGCCAATAACATGACCACTTTCCACGTGAGATATTTTAGATCCACGGTTTTAAGTGGCTCAAACCAATGTGATTTTAAGAAACTCAACACCACGTTGAGATCCCAAGGTGCCACTGGAGGCACAAACGGGGGCTGAATATGCAGCACTCCTTTCACAAACGTCTGAACTTCAGGTAGTGAAGCTAGTTCTTTCTGGAAGAAAATCGACAGAGCCGAGATCTGTACCTTAATGGAGCCTAATTTCAGGCCCATAGTCACTCCTGCTTGTAGGAAATGCAGAAATCGACCTAGTTGAAATTCCTCTGTTGGGGCCTTTTTGGCCTCACACCAAGCAACATATTTCCGCCATATGCGGTGATAATGCTTTGCAGTTACATCTTTCCTGGCTTTAATCAGTGTAGGAATGACTTCCTCCGGAATGCCCTTTTCCTTCAGGATCCGGCGTTCAACCGCCATGCTGTCAAACGCAGCAAGTCTTGGAACAGACAGGGCCCCTGCTGCAGCAGGTCCTGTCTGAGCGGCAGAGGCCATGGGTCCTCTGAGATCATCTCTTGAAGTTCCGGGTACCACGCTCGTCTTGGCCAATCCGGAACCACGAGTATTGTTCTTACTCCTCGTTTTCTTATTATTCTCAGTACCCTTGGTATGAGAGGCAGAGGAGGGAACACAAACTGACTGGTACACCCACGGTGTCACTAGAGCGTCCACAGCTATCGCCTGAGGGTCCCTTGACCTGGCGCAATATCTCTCTAGTTTTTTGTTTAGGCGGGATGCCATTATGTCCACCTGTGGCCGTTCCCATCGATTTACAATCAGCGTGAAGACTTCTGGATGAAGTCCCCACTCTCCCGGGTGGAGGTTGTGCCTGCTGAGAAAGTCTGCTTCCCAGTTGTCCACTCCCGGAATGAACACTGCTGACAGTGCTAGTACGTGATTTTCCGCCCATCGGAGAATCCTTGTGGCTTCTGCCATTGCCATCCTGCTTCTTGTGCCGCCCTGTCGATTTACATGGGCGACTGCCGTGATGTTGTCTGACTGGATCAGTACCGGCTGGTGTAGAAGCAGAGATTTTGCCTGACTTAGGGCATTGTAAATGGCCCTTAGTTCCAGAATATTTATGTGTAGGGAAGTCTCCTGACTCGACCATAGTCCTTGGAAGTTTCTTCCCTGTGTGACTGCCCCCCAGCCTCGAAGGCTGGCATCCGTGGTCACCAGGACCCAGTCCTGTATGCCGAATCTGCGGCCCTCTAGAAGATGAGCACTCTGCAGCCACCACAGCAGAGACACCCTGGTTCTTGGAGACAGGGTTATTAGGCGATGCATCTGAAGATGCGATCCGGACCATTGGTCCAACAGGTCCCACTGAAAGATTCTGGCATGGAACCTGCCGAAAGGAATTGCTTCGTAAGAAGCCACCATCTTTCCCAGGACCCGCGTGCAGTGATGCACAGATACCTGTTTTGGTTTCAGGAGGTCTCTGACTAGAGATGACAGCTCCTTGGCTTTCTCCTCCGGGAGAAACACTTTTTTCTGGACTGTATCCAGAATCATACCCAGGAACAGTAGACGTGTCGTCGGAACCAGCTGTGATTTTGGAATATTCAGAATCCAACCGTGCTGGTGTAGCACCTCCTGAGATAGTGCTACTCCCACTAACAACTGCTCCTTGGACCTCGCCTTTATTAGGAGATCGTCCAAGTACGGGATAATTAAAACTCCCTTTCTTCGAAGGAGTATCATCATTTCCGCCATTACCTTGGTAAACACCCTCGGCGCCGTGGAGAGTCCAAACGGCAGCGTCTGGAATTGGTAATGGCAATCCTGTACCACAAATCTGAGGTACTCCTGGTGAGGATAGTAAATGGGGACATGCAGGTAAGCATCCTTGATGTCCAGGGATACCATGTAATCCCCCTCGTCCAGGCTTGCAATAACCGCCCTGAGCGATTCCATCTTGAACTTGAATTTTTTTATGTATGTGTTCAAGGATTTCAAATTTAAAATGGGTCTCACCGAACCGTCCGGTTTCGGTACCACAAACAGTGTGGAATAGTAACCCCGTCCTTGTTGAAGTAGGGGCACCTTGATTATCACCTGCTGGGAATACAGCTTGTGAATTGCCGCTAGCACAGCCTCCCTGTCTGAAGGAGTAATCGGCAAGGCAGATTTTAGGAACCGGTGGGGTGGAGACGCCTCGAATTCCAGTTTGTACCCTTGAGATACTATTTGCAGGATCCAGGGATCCACCTGTGAGCGAGCCCACTGATCGCTGAAATTTTTGAGGCGGCCCCCCACCGTACCTGGCTCCGCCTGTGGAGCCCCACCGTCATGCGGCGGACTTGGAAGAAGCGGGGGAGGACTTTTGCTCCTGGGAACCTGCTGTTTGTTGCAGCCTTTTTCCCCTACCTCCGCCTCTGGACAGAAAGGACCCGCCTTTTCCACGCCTGTTTTTCTGAGTCCGAAAGGACTGTACCTGATAAAACGGCGCCTTTTTAGGCTGTGAGGGAACATGGGGTAAAAATGCTGACTTCCCAGCAGTTGCTGTGGAAACTAGGTCCGAGAGACCATCCCCAAATAACTCCTCACCCTTATAAGGAAAAACTTCCATGTGCCTTTTTGAATCTGCATCCCCTGTTCACTGGCGAGTCCATAAGCCTCTTCTAGCAGAAATGGACAATGCACTTATTTTAGATGCCAGCCGGCAGATCTCCCTCTGTGCATCTCTCATGTATAAGACTGAGTCTTTTATATGCTCTATGGTTAGCAGAATAGTGTCCCTGTCTAGGGTGTCAATATTTTCTGACAGGGAATCTGACCACGCAGCGGCAGCACTGCACATCCATGCAGACGCAATAGCAGGTCTAAGTATAATGCCTGAGTGTGTATATACAGACTTCAGGATCGCCTCCTGCTTTCTATCAGCAGGTTCCTTGAGGGCGGCCGTATCCGGAGACGGTAGTGCCACCTTTTTAGACAAACGTGTGAGCGCTTTATCCACCCTAGGGGGAGTCTCCCAACGTGACCTATCCTCTGGCGGGAAAGGGAACGCCATTAGTAACTTCTTAGAGATTACCAATCTTTTATCAGGGAAAGCCCACGCTTCTTCACACACTTCATTTAATTCTTCTGATGGGGGAAAAAATAAGATTTTACTTACCGATAAATCTATTTCTCGTAGTCCGTAGTGGATGCTGGGGACTCCGTCAGGACCATGGGGATTAGCGGCTCCGCAGGAGACAGGGCACAAAACTAAAGCTTTAGGATCAGGTGGTGTGTACTGGCTCCTCCCCCTATGACCCTCCTCCAAGCCTCAGTTAGGATACTGTGCCCGGACGAGCGTACACAATAAGGAAGGATATTGAATCCCGGGTAAGACTCATACCAGCCACACCAATCACACCGTATAACTTGTGATCTGAACCCAGTTAACAGTATGACAAACGTAGGAGCCTCTGAACAGACGGCTCACAACAATAACAACCCGATTTTTTTGTAACAACAACTATGTACAAGTATTGCAGACAATCCGCACTTGGGATGGGCGCCCAGCATCCACTACGGACTACGAGAAATAGATTTATCGGTAAGTAAATTCTTATTTTCTCTAACGTCCTAAGTGGATGCTGGGGACTCCGTCAGGACCATGGGGATTATACCAAAGCTCCCAAACGGGCGGGAGAGTGCGGATGACTCTGCAGCACCGAGTGAGAGAACTCCAGGTCCTCCTCAGCCAGGGTATCAAATTTGTAGAATTTTACAAACGTATTTGCTCCTGACCAAGTAGCAGCTCGGCAAAGTTGTAAAGCAGAGACCCCTCGGGCAGTCGCCCAAGATGAGCCCACCTTCCTTGTGGAATGGGCATTTATATATATTTTGGCTGTGGCAGTCCTGCCACAGAATGTGCAAGCTGAATTGTACTACACATTCAACTAGCAATCGTCTGCTTAGAAGCAAGAGCACCCAGTTTTTTGGGTGCATACAGGATAACAGTAAGTCAGTTTTCCTGACTCCAGCCGTCCTGGAAATCTATATTTTCAGGGCCCTGACAACATCTAGCAACTTGGAGTCCTCCAAGTCTCTAATAGCCGCAGGTACCACAATAAGCTGGTACAGATGAAACGCTGACACCAACTTAGGGAGAAACTGGGGACGAGTCCGCAGCTCTGCCCTGTCCGAATGGACAATCAGATATGGGCTTTTGTGAGACAAAGCCGCCAATTCTGACACTCGCCTGGCCGAGGCCAGGGCCAACATCATGGTCACTTTCCATGTGAGATATTTCAAATCCACAGATTTGAGCGGTTTAAACCAACGTGATTTGAGGAATCCCAGGACTACGTTGAGATCCCACAGTGCCACTGGAGGCACAAAAGGGGGTTGTATATGCAGTACTCCCTTGTCAAATTTCTGGACTTCAGGAACTGAAGCCAATTCTTTCTGGAAGAAAATCGACAGGGCCGAAATTTGAACCTTAATGGACCCCAATTTGAGGCCCATAGACATTCCTGTTTGCAGGAAATGCAGGAATCGACCGAGTTGAAATTTCTTCGTGGGGCCTTCCTGGCCTCACACCACGCAACATATTTTCGCCACATGTGGTGATAATGTTGTGCGGTCACCTCCTTCCTGGCTTTGACCAGGGTAGGAATGACCTCTTCCGGAATGCCTTTTTTCCTTAGGATCCGGCGTTCAACCGCCATGCCGTCAAACGCAGCCGCGGTAAGTCTTGGAACAGACATGGTACTTGCTGAAACAAGTCCCTTCTTATCGGCAGAGGCCCTGAGTCCTCTGTGAGTATCTCTTGAAGTTCCGGGTACCAAGTCCTTCTTGGCCCATCCGGAGCCACGAGTATAGCTCTTACTCCTCTACGTCTTATAATTCTCAGTACCTTTGGTATGAGAAGCAGAGGAGGGAACACATACACCGACTGGTACACCCCTGGTGTTACCAGAACGTCCACAGCTATTGCCTGAGGGTCTCTTGACCTGACGCAATACCTGTCCAGTTTTTTGTTCATACGGGACGCCATCATGTCCACCTTTGGTCTTTCCCAACGGTTCACAATCATGTGGAAGACTTCCAGATGAAGTCCCCACTCTCCCGGGTGGAGGTCGTTCCTGCTGAGGAAGTCTGTTTCCCAGTTGTCCACTCCCGGAATGAACACCGCTGACAGTGTTATCACATGATTTTTCGCCCAGCGAAGAATCCTTGCTGCCATTGCCCTCCTGCTTCTTGTGCCGCCCTGTCTGTTTACGTGGGCGACTGCCGTGATGTTGTCCGACTGGATCAGCACCGGTTGACTTTGAAGCAGAGGTCTTCCTAGGCTCAGAGCATTGTAAATTGCCCTTAGCTCCAGTATATTTATGTGGAGAGAAGTCTCCAGACTTGACCACACTCCTTGGAAATTTCTTCCCTGTGTGACTGCTCCCCAGCCTCTCAGGCTGGCATCCGTGGTCACCAGAACCCAGTCCTGAATGCCGAATGTGCTGCCCTCTAGTAGATGAGCACTCTGCAGCCACTACAGAAGAGACACCCTTGTCCTTGGAGACAGGATTATCCGCTGATGCATCTGAAGATGCGATCCGGACCATTCGTCCAGCAGATCCCACTGAAAAATTCTTGCGTGAAATCTGCCGAATGGAATCGCTTCGTAAGAAGCCACCATTTTTCCCAGGACTCTTGTGCATTGATGCACTGACACTTGGTCTGGTTTTAGGAGGTTTCTGACTAGCTCGGATAACTCCCTGGCTTTCTCCTCCGGGAGAAACACCTTTTTCTGGACTGTGTCCAGAATCATCCCTAGGAACAGCAGACGTGTCGTCGGAATCAGCTGCGATTTTGGAATATTTAGAATCCACCCGTGCTGTCGTAGAACTACTTGAGATAGTGCTACTCCGACCTCTAACTGTTCTCTGGACCTTGCCCTTATCAGGAGATCGTCCAAGTAAGGGATAATTAAGACGCCTTTTCTTTGAAGAAGAATCATCATTTCGGCCATTACCTTGGTAAAGACCCGGGGTGCCGTGGACAATCCAAACGGCAGCGTCTGAAACTGATAGTGACAGTTCTGTACCACGAACCTGAGGTACCCTTGGTGAGAAGGGCAAATTGGGACATGGAGGTAAGCATCCTTGATGTCCAGGGACACCATATAGTCCCCTTCTTCCTGGTTCGCTATCACTGCTCTGAGTGACTCCATCTTGATTTGAACCTTTGTATGTAAGTGTTCAAAGATTTCAGATTTAGAATAGGTCTCACCGAGCCGTCTGGCTTCAGTACCACAAATAGTGTGGAATAATACCCCTTTCCTTGTTGTAGGAGGGGTACTTTGATTATCACCTGCTGGGAATACAGCTTGTGAATTGTTTCCAATACTGCCTCCCTGTCGGAGGGAGACGTTGGTAAAGCAGACTTCAGGAACCTGTGAGGGGGAGACGTCTCGAATTTCCAATCTGTACCCCTGGGATACTACTTGTAGGATCCAGGGGTCCACTTGCGAGTGAGCCCACTGCGCGCTGAAACTCTTGAGACGACCCCCCACCGCACCTGAGTCCGCTTGTACGGCCCCAGCGTCATGCTGAGGACTTGGCAGAAGCGGTGGAGGGCTTCTGTTCCTAGGAAGGGGCTGCCTGCTGCAGTCTTCTTCCCTTTCCTCTACCCCTGGGCAGATATGACTGGCCTTTTGCCCGCTTGCCCTTATGGGGACGAAAGGACTGAGGCTGAAAAGACGGTGTCTTTTTCTGCTGAGATGTGACTTGGGGTAAAAAAGGTGGATTTTCCAGCTGTTGCCGTGGCCACCAGGTCCGATGGACCGACCCCAAATAACTCCTCCCCTTTATACGGCAATACTTCCATGTGCCGTTTGGAATCTGCATCACCTGACCACTGTCGTGTCCATAAACATCTTCTGGCAGATATGGACATCGCACTTACTCTTGATGCCAGAGTGCAAATATCCGTCTGTGCATCTCGCATATATAGAAATGCATCCTTTAAATGCTCTAGTCAATAAAATACTGTCCCTGTCAAGGGTATCAATATTTTCAGTCAGGGAATCCGACCAAGCCACCCCAGCGCTGCACATCCAGGCTGAGGCGATCGCTGGTCGCAGTATAACACCAGTATGTGTGTATATACTTTTTAGGATATTTTCCAGCCTCCTATCAGCTGGCTCCTTGTTTTGATAAGCGTGTGAGCGCCTTATCCACCCTAAGGGGTGTTTCCCAACGCGCCCTAACTTCTGGCGGGAAAGGGTATAACGCCAATAATTTTCTATCGGGGGAAACCCACGCATCATCACACACTTTATTTAATTTATCTGATTCAGGAAAAACTACAGGTAGTTTTTTCACACCCCACATAATACCCTTTTTTGTGGTACTTGTAGTATCAGACATATGTAACACCTCCTTCATTGCCCTTAACATGTAACGTGTGGCCCTAATGGAAAATACGTTTGTTTCTTCACCGTCGACACTGGAGTCAGTGTCCGTGTCTGTGTCGACCGACTGAGGTAAATGGGCGTTTTAAAGCCCCTGACGGTGTTTGAGACGCCTGGACAGGTACTAATTGGTTTGCCGGCCGTCTCATGTCGTCAACCGACCTTGCAGCGTGTTGACATTATCACGTAATTCCCTAAATAAGCCATCCATTCCGGTGTCGACTCCCTAGAGAGTGACATCACCATTACAGGCAATTGCTCCGCCTCCTCACCAACATCGTCCTCATACATGTCGACACACACGTACCGACACACAGCACACACACAGGGAATGCTCTGATAGAGGACAGGACCCCACTAGCCCTTTGGGGAGACAGAGGGAGAGTTTGCCAGCACACACCAAAACGCTATAATTATACAGGGACAACCTTATATAAGTGTTTTCCCTTATAGCATCTTAATATATAATAATATCGCCAAATAAGTGCCCCCCCTCTCTGTTTTAACCCTGTTTCTGTAGTGCAGTGCAGGGGAGAGCCTGGGAGCCTTCCTAGCAGCGGAGCTGTGCAGGAAAATGGCGCTGTGTGCTGAGGAGAATAGGCCCCGCCCCCTTTTCGGCGGGCTTCTTCTCCCGTTTTTCTGACAACCTGGCAGGGGTTAAATACATCCATATAGCCCCAGAGGCTATATGTGATGTATTTTTAGCCAGCATAGGTACTTTCATTGCTGCCCAGGGCGCCCCCCCCAGCGCCCTGCACCCTCAGTGACCGTTGGTGTGAAGTGTGCTGAGAGCAATGGCGCACAGCTGCCGTGCTGTGCGCTACCTTAAGAAGACTGGGAAGTCTTCAGCCGCCGATTTCTGGACCTCTTCTCTCTTCAGCATCTGCAAGGGGGTCGGCGGCGCGGCTCCGGTGACCCATCCAGGCTGTACCTGTGATCGTCCCTCTGGAACTAGTGTCCAGTAGCCTAAGAAGCCAATCCATCCTGCACGCAGGTGAGTTCACTTCTTCTCCCGTAAGTCCCTCGTTGCAGTGAGCCTGTTGCCAGCAGGACTCACTGAAAATAAAAAACCTAACAAAACTTTTACTCTAAGCAGCTCTTTAGGAGAGCCACCTAGATTGCACCCTTCTCGGCCGGGCACAAAAACCTAACTGAGGCTTGGAGGAGGGTCATAGGGGGAGGAGCCAGTGCACACCACCTGATCCTAAAGCTTTTACTTTTGTGCCCTGTCTCCTGCGGAGCCGCTATCCCCCATGGTCCTTACGGAGTCCCCAGCATCCACTTAGGACGTCAGAGAAAATACGTTTGTTTCCTCACCGTCGACACTGGAGTCAGTGTCTGTGTCGACCACCTGAGGTAACGGGCGCTTTAGAGCCCCTGACGGTGTTTGAGACGCCTGTACAGGTATTAACTGATTTGCCGGCTGTCTCATGTCGTCAACAGTCTTTTGTAAAGTGCTGACACTATCATGTAATTCTTTCCATAAGACCATCCAGTCAGGTGTCGACTCCCTAGGGGGTGACATCACTAACACAGGCAATTGCTCCGCCTCCACACCATTTTCCTCCTCATACATGTCGACACAACGTACCGACACACAGCACACACACAGGGAATGCTCTGATAGAGGACAGGACCCCACTAGCCCTTTGGGGAGACAGAGGGAGAGTTTGCCAGCACACACCAGAGCGCTATATATATATATATATACAGGGATAACCTTATATAAGTGTTTTTCCCTAATATAGCTGCTGTATATATTTATATGCCAATTTAGTGCCCCCCCTCTCTTGTTTTACCCTGTTTCTGTAGTGCAGGACTGCAGGGGAGAGTCAGGGAGCCTTCCTCCAACGGAGCTGTGAGGAAAAAATGGCGCCAGTGTGCTGAGGAGATAGGCTCCGCCCCTTTTTCGGCGGCCTTTCTCTCGCTTTTTTATGTAAAAATTGGCAGGGGTTAAATACATCCATATAGCCCAGGAGCTATATGTGATGTATTTTTTGCCAAAAAAGGTGTTTTTATTGCGTCTCAGGGCGCCCCCCCCCCCAGCGCCCTGCACCCTCAGTGACCGGAGTGTGAAGTGTGCTGAGAGCAATGGCGCACAGCTGCAGTGCTGTGCGCTACCTTATTGAAGACAGGACGTCTTCTGCCGCCGATTTTCCGGACCTCTTCCGTCTTCTGGCTCTGTAAGGGGGACGGCGGCGCGGCTCTGGGACCCATCCATGGCTGGGCCTGTGATCGTCCCTCTGGAGCTAATGTCCAGTAGCCTAAGAAGCCCAATCCACTCTGCACGCAGGTGAGTTCGCTTCTTCTCCCCTTAGTCCCTCGGTGCAGTGAGCCTGTTGCCAGCAGGTCTCACTGAAAATAAAAAACCTACTTTAAACTTTTACACTAAGCAGCTCAGGAGAGCCCCTTAGCCTGCACCCGTCTCGTTCGGGCACAAAAATCTAACTGAGGCTTGGAGGAGGGTCATAGGGGGAGGAGCCAGTGCACACCAGGTAGTCCTAAAGCTTTTTACTTTTGTGCCCAGTCTCCTGCGGAGCCGCTATTCCCCATGGTCCTTTCGGAGTCCCCAGCATCCACTAGGACGTTAGAGAAAGAAAAGTTATTATGCTTTGGTTCGATTTTACATCTTTCAATAAAACTAATTTTTACAGCTTATTATTCCTATTACATCTGAATATATGTAGATAGGCTAAACATCTTATTACATAGTCACTTTTTGATAGTAAATCCAGTAAAATACTTTGTTTTATATTCTGTCATCTTTTGTATCTTGCAATCCATTCCATCTGCCACTCCTGGTGACTATTGATCATGTGCTTTTACTTCTCTTACTTTTGGGGACTATCTTCTACACCCCACTCCTTACATCGGCACCTAGCCCTCGGTTAAAGCCAACCTGATGCTTAACATCAGTGTCCTGCCCATTGATGCAGAAATGTTTATATACCTTGTACTTGTCCTATATTGTCTTCTATGTAAAGGGCCATACACACTGGCACATAATACTGCAAGATATGAACGTTCTCGTTCATATCGTGCAGTGTGTAGGCACCAACGATTAACGATGCACGGCCCAGCGCTCGTTAATCGTTGGTGCCCCGTCGCTTATGCATGCAGGCCAATATGGACGAGATTGTCCAAATTAGCATGGAAACTTCACTCTCCTGTCACCTCCTCCCCGCCGCCGGGTCGCCCATCGGCCGTATCCGCCATCGGGCAGCTCGACGGCAGATCTGCCAGTGTGTAGGGCCCATAAGTCACTGTTCTGGTTTTGTTCATGTACTTTGTTAGGTGCAGCAGAAGACTTGTGGCGCCATATAAAGAATAATAATAATACTACTACCACTACATATACTCAGATAGATGAAATTGAAAATAAGAACAAGTTAATATTAAGCACTGATCCTACTTATTACTTATTATAATTAAATAAATCAGAACAGTAGTACAAAATGGAAAATGCAAAAGCACTTTAAAAAAAAAAAAATAATAAAAAAAACACAAACATACACATGCTAAATAAAAGGAGGAGTTAAGCATTAGCACTGGGCATGCCACTGACATTAAACAATTTGAATAAAAACACTTTTTTTTTATATATAATAAGCTTTTTTCTAAGAAGTACTGGCACCGTGCCAGTAGTCACAGCATAATACGGACGGTGTAATGTTTAGCATTACTGCCTCACAGCACCGAAGTCATGAGTTTGACTCCCACCATGGCACTGTGTGGAGTTTGTATATTCTCTCCGTACTTGTGTGGGCTTCCTCCGTGTACTCCAGTTTTCTCCCACAATCCAAAAATATACTGGTAGGTTAATCAGCGCCCAACAACCCTAGCCGGAATGTGTTTGCTTGTATATGCGATAGGGAATATAGATTGTAAGCTCCACTGGGGCAGGGACTGATGTGAATAGCCAAATATTTTCTGTAAAGCGCTGCGGAATATGTGTGGTATAAATAACTGGTAATTAAAAAAAATTGTGATTTGAATTATTTGTTTAAAACATTTGGTGTAGGTTTTGAACACTGTTGCAGTCCCGCAGTGCAGCCGCTTATGTATTACGTGAGTGCGTGTATATATATTACTGCATGAATTATATCAGGCGGCACCATGAACGTTTTTTTTTTTTGGGGGGGGTTGGGAGGGTGAAGGCGGCATTCTGATATTTCAGTAATACTTACTTGGTCTTGTGTTTGGCTCCAGTAATGTGAGCCTGATACTGTTCTATAGAATTCACAATTATATTGCATGTAGCACAGGAGAATCCATTTCCAGCTGAAAAAGAGGGGTAACAGATAATTCATATAAATCAGGGATCTTAATGTAAATATATTTATTACACAGAAATCCTAAGCATAAAATCATACAACCCATCTCGAACAAATCACAGCAATCATGCATATAACTAGCTGCCATGGGTTCGGTTATTCAAACTGATGCTCAATTAAAGACTATATACACAACGCTTGCAGTGGATGAAGGGGATGGGTACCACAGAAGGATTGTTACCGCATAATTCATTGCTTAGTGTCAAAATATTAGGGAGAATTCAATTGTGCGTGGGAGATTTAATAAACCCCGGTGTGGCATTTTCCTATTCAATTAAAGGAGTGAAAATGAGACGCATTGTCTTTTTTCATGCACCCCCAGAGGAAGTCTGATGATTTTTAAATAAATCATTACTTTTAGGAAAAATCAGCTACACAACCCCCCCCCCAATGAAAGCACTAAGTAGTGGGAAGTTTCAAATTAGCTTAATTCTTCCTTAATTACCCACCTTCCGAAGCAGTGTCTTCTTCCTCCAGCAGCATTATGTATAAGTATGTGTGTGAGCATGTGACCTCCCCACCCGAGAGAGCAGGGAGAACTACATATCCCAGCAGCCCCCTCCCCAGTGCAAAGATAGAAGGGAGATCCCCAGACTGGTGAGTATCATTTTGATGTTTTCCCACACTGTGGGGTTAACAAAGCTGAACACCCAGTGTGCTTTTTATTGTAATTGGACACTGCAGGTATTGGGAGCATGCATACCCGCGATAATCCAAAACTGGGCACAAGTTTATTTGCAGTAAAATCCTTGCACCCAATTAAATTCCTCCTTTTGATTTTCATTTTTTTTGTAATAAACATTTAATCATTTCTGTTTCAAGTTTCAACACTCAATATTTCTATTCAGACATCTGAGATTCTAATGTACGCTGCAATGGGGCCAGTTTATATTGGTTCCGGTATGAATGGTCGACCATGTTATGGTAGACAGTCATTAGGTCAACCACTATTGGTCGACATTGACACATGAAAATGGTCGACACATGAAAAGGTCGACATGAGTTTTTGTAACTTTTTTTGGTGTTGTTTTTTCGCGTAAAGTGACTGGGAACCCCAATTAGTGCACCGCGTTCGCCCGCCATGCTTCGGGCATGGTGCCTTCGCTCCGCTACCGATTTGCTCGGCACAGATTACCGTTCCAATCGTAGTCCACGTGGATCGTAAAGTATGGAAAAGTTCCCCAAAAGAAAAAAAAAGGTAAAAAAACCCATGTCGACCTTTCATGTGTCGACCATGTGTCCATGTCGACCATGTCAATGTCGACCAATAGTGGTCGACCTAATGACTGTCGACCATAACATGGTCGACCATGTGAACGGATAACGTTTATATTGATGCCAATACACACAAATTTGAGAAGATATATTTTTAATAAACTTCCTACTAGAGTTTGTCATTTTATATAAAACCTTTTTTATTTTTTATTTGGAAGGGTAAAACAGTGAGTCTTGTTGAGTATATTAATGCGCCAAATTCCAAGACATTAACGTGACTTTTCTTATTGACATTAAATACAGTATTTCTTAGCTGTTCCATTGCTACCATTAATTAGTAGTTTGTATACAAAAGATAACGTTATAATTAAGCATCGACAGTCAGAACTATTGTTCATACAAAACAATTGCTTGCATAATTTTAGTGATCCTACAGAGAAAGTGGGCCTGGCATGTATACACTATGCTTTTCTACGGTTAGAGCCCTAACCCTAAAAGCAGCCTAATCCTAACCCTGTTCTGTCCACATTGCGACTAAAAATTCACAATGTTGATATCACGTCCACATATTCACCAATCGACATTTCAACACTGTGGTGCCCAAATTCTGAATGTTGCCATGACTAAATATGAGGGAAAGTTCCTGAGCTGACTTAAGCTGCCCCATACACCCAAAGATTTATTGTCTGATCTGGTTGGTTGGAACGAAAATCTGGTAATGGATGGAAGCAAATGGCATTTGACCATTTGCTCTCAAACACTGAAACACAGACAAAAGTGGTCAGACAAATTGGTTAAATCCAATTTGTCTTAACCATTTTTGTCACTTTTCTGGCACTTCAGAGCAAATGGTCAATTGTCATTTGCTCCCATCCATTACCAGATTTTTCAATAAATCTTTAGGTGTATGGGCAGCTTAAAGCGGGGTACACACGGAGAGATGTGTCCCCGAGATGTCTGCTGAGCGATCTAGCACAGAACGCTCAGCAGACATCTCCGGACGTTCAGCACACAGCGTGATGTGTGCTGAGCGAGGGGGGACCGTTCACTTCACCCATCGGTGAAGTGAGCAGTCTGACTAGATTTGGCATGCATGCATGCTAATCTAGAGTCAGCAATGATAGCGATGCACGGGGCAGCGCATTGCTATGGGCCATACAAACGGAGTGATCAGTGCTTAATTTGTAAGCATAGAAATTAAGCAAACATCTCTCAGTGTGTACCCCCCTTTACAGGTAATTCTCGTTAGCCTGCTGGCATTGTGACAGCCAAAGGCTCTGTTTAGGGTGACTTGCTTGGACTCGGCAATATGGAAGAGCAATGGTTGAAGGTCTTGGGCAATTAACCATGTTTTCTGTGGTGCATCACGTGAGATTTTCCATCCATCCGAGCATGCGTTATTTAGGCACTGGTATGGTATTCTTTTAGGCTCCATTCTGCAGACATGTCTGAACCACTTTAAACGCTGTCTTTTAATATAGGATTCAATTGTGGGTTGGTTTTGGCACAGTTTTCAGATGTTTAAATTTCTCCAGCCAACAGTATGTGAATCTCATTGCTCGTCCCCAACCCAGATAAATGGGGAGGAGTGGTTCCCGCGGCAAAGGACCCGTAACAACCAGCTACGTAACCAATAGCAGGACAACAACAACAACTACTAAGCTGGATGCCAAAGGTCTCTGTTACAGAAGTGGATAGAGATATAATTGTACAGTCTAGTTGAAACTGGAAACTGTTAGCATTAGATCCAGTGGCTATTTTAAAAATAACAAATCGTGTTTATTTCCAGGGCTAAAGCTATATATGCCAATTTTCAACGCATTTCTTGTACAAACCGCAGCTATCTTGACAAAGAGATTCATACATATAGAGAGTAAATAAAAACAGACTGTACTGTAATCATTTACATTAGCATTTTCTAGTGCAGTCAGAAAGTAGCGTGGGAGGCATATACTCTCCTCTTGCAAGACCACCTGTAACAAACCATTTTGTACAAAGGAAACATGGGGGCAGATGTATTAACCCGGAGAAGGCATAAGGAAGTGATAAACCAGTGATAAATGCAAGGTGAAAAACACCAGCCAATCAGCTCCCATACGTAAATTAACAGTTATGATCTGATTGGTTGGTACATTATCACCTTGCAACACTGCTTTATCACTTCCTTATGCCTTCTCCAGGTTAATACATCTACCACATGGTTTGTGGACCTTGCTCTATATGACTTTGGACACTGATTTGTTTACAATTTAAGGTGACCAAATGTATGCAAAATTGATTCATTGCAGATTGTTGCTCTGAAAGTGATGACTACATCCCTCAGTTTTCAATGATTCTTATGGAATCTGTGCATATACGCATTAGTGACACAGTCCCGTAAAAGGAGTTGTGACCTCTACTTATTGCATGATCAGCCTTTTTTCAGCAATTCAATTATGTTTTGAATACACTGGATATAAATACATAGCACTTAACTATAAAGCCTACTAACCATCCAATAGGAAGCAATACAACGGATGTTTTCCTTAGACGGTTCAGTCTACCTTTAGCACATGCTCAGTTTTTCCATATGTAATTCAGTAGCTGAGCAATCTGGTGAGATACGTTAACAATTCACGTCAGTGTACACCAATGCCAATCTTACTGATACGAATTCATATATTAGCCAACTACAATATTGTCACAATGTAAAGATAATGGGCCAGATGCACTAAGCCTGAAAAGTGATAAATATAACTGTGATAAAGCACCAGCCAATCGGCTCCTAACGGTCATTTTTCAAACACAGCCTGTAACATGGCAGTTTGGAGCCGATAGGCTGGTGCTTTATCACAGTGATATTTATCACTTTTCAGGCTTAGTACATCTCCCCATATAGGTCTAATTCAGACTTGTATGCTATTCCGTTGATTAGCGTGTAAGTGTGATGGTGGGTAAACTGCACATGTGCAGAACGAGTCCTGCGTGCTTGCACGCAGTGCTCTCTATGCGCCTGATTTTGCTCTCTATGCGCCTGATTGACAGGCCCAGGGTATTTGGGAGCAGGGAAGGGGTGGTGAACGCATCCATTTTGTGGGAGTGCCGAGGTCAGTGCCTGGTGATGGATATTTGCTGACCTCGGCTGCGGACCAAAGACAAATCTGAGTAATCTAAAGGTTACGCAGATGACAAATGGTCCAAAGTGTGATGCATTGGTGCATCTTGACATGCAACAGCAGACCACGGTAGCAGATAGTCTATTTACACCAGACACCTCCTGCTGCATTTGTATATTAGCTGTACGGTATTCCACAGCTGCTTACTTGCGGCTATGCAATAGCATACAACTCTGAACAAGGCACAATGTGCAGAGATTGCATTGTGCCAACATTTCATTTGCAATTTTAATGATCAATTGTTTCTTTTACAGCGTTTCTTAGAAGTAAAAATGTAGCAGTTTTAATAAATAAAATGCATTATTTATATATTTTAAAAAAAATAGTAATGTGTGTTAAAAGTTTGATAAGGTCCATTTGTTTAGAACTTTAACATAACAGCAAGGTCCAGAGTTGTTGTTAATATCCCTTTTCCACTACCTTGAAAAACCTGGGGCTTTGCCCAGTGGAAACAGCGCCTTTAAAAAAAAAAAAAAAAAACCTGGGTCTAGTTACCCGGGAATCCAACCCGTTTAACTTGCAGGGCTAGACACACGTAACCCGGGTCATCCAACTTAGATAACCTTTACATCTTGGTGATTGGTCAAAAATGGAAAGTATCCGTGACAGCTGCAATCGGGGAGGGATAGATTACAGTCTCCATGTATAGCCTGGACTGTTCCAGTATGTAACGGTCACTGTACATGTGAATGGCACCAACCCGCGTGGCAGTGGCTCTGACCCAAATTAGAACAGAGTCCACCCTGAACACAGCTTATGTACATATAGGTTAAAAAAAAACCACTAACATTTATATGTTAACCTAGTTTTTTTTTTTCCCTTTCATTAATCTAACCCTTTTATACACATTAAATATATATTTTTTTTTATGGCTAAACTCGTCTACAATAAGCCAGAGAATATATGTTGTCAAAGTCATACCAAAATAAATTAAATAAATTATACCGTTTAGGTGTAGTGCATAATGCATGGAGTATACAGACAGCTTTCTTTTACCAGTTTATCAGTAATACTCCATTCCAGACTTCAATGAACAGGAAATCCTGGATGGAGTGTCTCGGCGTACACTTTCCTCCTCAGTACATCAGGATTATGGTCTTTTCTAAGTATTTTGTCTACATAAAAGACTGCTTCAGGAGAGAAAACACATGCACACACCACTCTAGGACATAAAAAAAAAAAAAAAAAGTACTATAGTTTAACATTGGGTATGCTCCAAATACGTGTTTGTGGTATTAGTAATGCATTTTGTCATTAGTATATCCACTTTTCAGATTTGTAAAAAATTCTGAAAATGAATGATATTGCATTCCAGAAATTAGTATCAGCAGTTTAACTTTGTGTAAAGATTTATACTGTAGAATGAAATGCACTATATGAGCAGCAGGTTACAGATTGGCAAATGGATGCTTTTTAGATTCACAGTAAGCCCACAATTGGGTCGATTCAATTCAGCAACAGTTGAATAGCGCCGGGAGTTAGCTCCCGGCACTATTCAATACAGCGACAAGTGACACCAATTGGCGGGAATTCTTCTCTTGCCCCCGGGGTATGAGAGAGGAAACCCGACAAAACTGCTACCACGCGGCCGGCGCGAGGCTGATTCTGTCGGGAATCAGCACCGCAGCGGGGAGTTAAGTCGGAGAATGCCCATTCTCCTGACAATTCAACGTGTTAAGTCGGTAAGAACGGGCCTTCGCCGACTTAACTCGAGCTGAATTGAATAGCGACGGGAGCTAACTCCCACCGCTATTCAACTGTCGCTGAATTGAATCAACCCCATTGACTACCTGTACAACAGCATGACAGCAACTTCACCCAAACAGACTATAATGTAATTTATTATTATTGTGCCTATATCTAAAATTAATAAATAGCTTTTACTATTATGGCCTCATTCATGCTTATGGAATCCCGGCCTGTCGAAATACCAATGACAGAATCCAGACACCGCCATCTCAATTAGGGTCCCAAGCCCGGCTTCAGAATCCCGACCGAACATGCGTGTGGGTGTAAGTATATTTACCTTCCCCTGTTTGTAAGTGCTGCCACGGTCTGTATTCTGACCACTGGCATCCTGAATACTGGCATTTCAATCTCAACCCATGCTTATAGAGTAAAGGTCCCTATACATCATTGTCCCCGATTGGCAGCCAGTAATAAATGGCGATCAGTTATTGTGTTAAAAATGCTCAATTGGACAATCCAAAATGTTTTTCCCCTGTCTGTTGTAGTTTCCTCCCACAAACCAAGAACAAACTGGTATGTTAAATAAATTGCATAGAGAGTGTGTGCGCATGCGATTTGGAACACATGTTGCAAGTTCCACTGGAGCAGGGACAGATGTAAATTACTAGTTGGCCTACTGCTGTGCACCTGTGTTTGCTACAGTGCATCAATAAACAAGCCAAAGCTTGGTAAATCCTACATATGATAAAAGCTAGGTAAATCCTATATAAGGTAAACCCCATGTATAGTATGTATATTTACTGAATGTGGGTATATTTCTATTCTCTTGTCTAGTAAAAACTAGATTTGGCCTTTTAGGTATGGTTTACAAATCAGCCGTGATGGATATCAGCTCATTACTTGATTAAGGGGAGTACTAATGATATTACCTGCAATTCTTTGTTATTTTAAGCATGATGTCAGTGCAGTACTTGCAGGAATTTTGCAAGCATGACGTTGGCTACAAGTTTAAATATTCATTTAAAAATGTATTTTACTAAATATGTCCACCTGTTTTTTTGTACTTATCCTCCTAGCCATCTGCACTGGACCTCTAGACACTTTGGGAAAAGATGGAAAGTTGAACCTACACCTGTCTGAGGAGCATATCTTAAGCGTGTACACACAGTACATGCTTCAGAGCCATGTGCACGCCAAGTACGGTCGACGTAGTCAGGCGTCTGTGTTGTAGCAAGGTGCTTCCATGTATATGTATAAAGTTCAGTTAGGGCATGCCTATGGAATGGCAGGCAACACAAAGTTTGACAGACTTGTTTCAGGCCCATCATTTGTGCCAAATATAGGTGCGCAAAGATTAGGATGAGTACAGTTCGGAGAAGGGCACACCGCAAGATGGGTACAGCTCTGCATTTGGTTCAATATATTGCATGCATTTATGTGCACACAGCATATATGGCCGATTTGTGTTCCACTCTATTTTAAACCCTACTTTCAACTTACACCCATTACTTTCCCGCAATCTCCATTATCAATTCTTCAGAATACCTTTTGTTTTCCCTTCATCTTTGCATTTTTAATTACTCTACATGGAAATGACCCCTGTAGGACTTACCACACTTTTTTCACTTTTAATTTTCTATTAAACTACCAATATAATATAGTCTTCATATGCCAGCCAAAAGCCTACTACGTCATGTATACTATAGAAGGAGACCCATTACAGACATCTATACCTACAGGTAAACTAATTTTTCTAAGATATATAGGGGCAGATGTATTAACCTGGAGAAGGCATAAGGAAGTGATAAACCAGTGATATGTGCAAGGTGATAAACGCACCAGCCAATCAGATCCTAACTGTTAATTAACATATTGGAGCTGATTGGCTGGTGTGCATCACCTTGCACATATCACTGGTTTATCACTTCCTTATGCCTTCTCCAGGTTAATACATCTGCCCCATAGTCTGGTAGTCCATTTAACATTGTTTTATTTGTAGTAAACTCTAAATGCATCCTTATTTCTGCAACTCCAATGGACTTTGGGCCTTATGCAGAGATGTACGCAATGCCGATATATATACAGAATTGAGTGATTGGTCACGTGCGCAACGATCACACGCCAAGGAGTGATGTCGCCCACAGTGAGGATTTATTTGCAAAGCGATTGACGGGGAGCGTTTGAGGTGGTAATGGGGAGGGTCTGAATGTCCCACAGACATTCTGCCGGAGCATAGAGTACACAAGCAGTGTATTATGGAAGGATCTGTGACCGCTGCTACGTATGTGTACGCTGTTGCTTGGCTCTGCGATGCTGCCAGAAAGTGCCTCACTACATTTCCAGGTATCTACAGCATTTGCATTTTGTCGCGCATACACTGCGTACATGATCACAGCTGAAAATGGATAAGTGTACACCTCTGACTCAGGCCCCACTTCTATTCTGATCAATACCTTCCACATGGCCAGTACTTACTGTATACTTGCCTAGGTGCTTGCACTAATCAGAATACAATGCAGAGGCGGCAATCCGGGCCTTTACATGAGGAAAGTATGTATCATTCATGCCTTCGCTTACCACAGTGGCTGGGAATCCCTGAATTAGCATGCATCCTCTGAAGGAAACTAGATGACTAAAATGTCGTCACAGGAATACTTTATGTAAAGACAAGCAGAGCCACCTGTGCTTAAAAAAAATAAAAAAAAATAATAAATAGCCAAAGTATAAACAGACACACTCCTACTCCAAAATGAATATCCCTTTATTAAAATCAAAATGAACCAGCAATACAGCATCTGAGAGGATATTTGATAAATGAACAAAACAATCATAATTAAAAACCAATTGGTAACATCACCATGGAGTAGAACAGATAGTGGCGATGGGCATGAATGTAGTCATTAATGTTGAATTTAGAAGCTTAATAAATCATAATTTAAGATAATCATAGCCTAATCAGTATAACTAATCAAACAATGGTAATTTTGTAATATCTCAATTGAGGGGGTCAAATAGATGTACATTTGTGAATAAAATAGATATGCTTCCAAAGGCCTGCCTCCTGTCACCTTACCCTGACCACTTGCTCAGAGATGCCATGTCTGCCAGAATTCCCTTGATAGAATATAACGCGTTTTGTCACTTGGACTTCATCAGAGGCCAAGCGGCAAAACGTGTTGGGGTGTGGCCTAACGTTTGAAGGTGTAACGAGGTATCCTGCTGAGGTTAATGCCGTGTGATGTGCGACACCTTAACACTACTGTCACACTGAATATTCTTACGGTGGTCCAACTGCCACCTCTGGTACATGTGTATTCGTATGTGAATATCCAAATAAATATATATATTTTTAGTTAACAGTTACATGCACTATGGAGCACTCCTCATTTTCTACTTGTTCGTTGATAATCACCCGGTGTTTGGATACGGGATATTGCAGTGGGAGGATGCCGACCTGAGGAGATGATTGCAGTGCAATAAGAACCAACGTTGTGGAATCCTTTATATAAGATATTTGGTTTTTAAGGTGTACATTTCCTTTTTGGGACTTGTGGTTCCACGGTGGACTTGTAAGTTTGAAATGAATTGTGCACTAACAGTTTAGGTGTGTATGTATATGTATATATATATATATATATATATATATATATATATATATATATATATATATATATATATATATAAAATAGAAAACAAAAAGGATCAATGGAATACTTGTTACACTACAGGTTTGTGAAATTCTCTATATAAATGTGAAATCTATGGGATATAATATGTGCAAACAACATATACAAGCACAGCAAGTGCTCTATAGGAATAATATTTTACGCCTACGAATCAGAGCATTATACCATGTTTAGTGGAAATAATGCCATATCTGTAATATACTATAAGCTTGAACGTGTAAGCTACACCATAAGATTACTATATCTGTACTAGGACAAAAGAGGACTAAATAATTGTAATAAAGATTAGCGCCTCTTTCTGTAATGTCAGAGGAGTGAGCAAGAAAGTAAGTTTAAAAAGTAAAAGCAGGATTTCAGAAAGGATCAGTTTCTGGGGGTCAGTCAGCTACTGCAAAATGCCGACCATCTAGTCTGCTACCAGCTGACAGATTACCACACGTGTCACTGCGCTGCTCCTACGTAGCATTTCTATTCTAAAAAACTATTTGGAATTTGTATGTATATATATGTAGGCGTATCTCCCAGTTTTTGATAAATATAGGGATCTGGACATTTTCTACAGGGATCTGAATGCAGTTAGTCACCACTGGAGTCAGTTAGTGTGGTACTTGAGGCGATCAAAAGCGCTCTGCTGCAGCTTTTAATCACCACCCATGTATCAATGGCAACATATCCGAGGCCCGAAGTACAGTGTCGCCTATTATCTGGACTGGTGGGCCAATGATACATTACCTTCAAACAATGGATTAAGAATCGAAGACAAAAATCACCAACATAAAGGCTCTAATTAAGATTTGTTATTTTTTATAAGCAGATTCTAATGCTGGACACGGCAATGATGTAAAAGAATGATGTATTGGGAACCAGCGTTATAGGAGAAGGGAGCAATATTGGCTGACAGATACAGTATGTCGTTAACCTGGCAGCAATAAGCTTTATAAAAAAAACAGAGTATTGGTGCCAGCGCAACCCACCTGGATGCTATAAAACACTGGCTACAATCCCTTTGCCAGGTAGTATTGTGATTACACCAATCCAAATTCCATAGGTAGAACTGCAAGTTTAAGGGATGAAGAAAGCAATATTCACAGAAACAACTCAATCTCTATGAAAGGTTGTAAGGTGAAGATGTCACAACTATTCAGTGTATACATGCAATATATTACATATAGACACATTATATATAAAGCTATCTATAGCATAGGTACATTACCATCTAACATTGATTCAAGAACTTTCCCACGGTCACCCGACAGTAGAGTGTGAGTGTGAGTGTGTGTGTGTGTGTGGGTTCAGCAAATACAGATCACCACAATTATATTAAGATCTTGTGTTATACGTATAGGTACAAAACTCACAGCCTTGCTGGCGGCATGAGACCGGCATGGTAAATTTTTGTGACCAACAAGTCAGATACCAGTGGGGTTGTCACATAGAAAAACAAACAACTAAAACACGACAGTAGTATTTCTGTCCTGTGTCCCACAATGCACCAGGTCTCCATACAGATGAGGAACTAGGGACTGACAGTGAGGGCAAGGGTGGCGATGAATCAGAATGATTCAGCTCACTTCCGATTCCCCGCACTGTCAATGAAGAGACTTGCGTTGCTACTGCTAGGTGGAAGCTGAGCTAGAAAGTACAGAAATGCACTGAAGGGGGAGGAGGATGCATGCTACAGAAGGGTAGAAATATGTCACAGAAGGTGATGAGGAAAGATGTGTTACCTAAGTGAGGGTATGGGCAAGAGGAATGTGTTACAGAGGTATGGGTGACCGTGGCATCCATTTACTAAGCCTTCAATGGAAATAAAGTGGATGGAAAAATAAGTAACAATCAGCTCCTATCTGCCATGTCACAGGCTGGGTTTAAAATGATAGATAGGAGCTGATTGGCTGGCACTTTATCTCCATCCAAGGCTTAGTAAATAGACCCCTATTTGAGAGGGGCACGGGTATACACCTCTTATGTAATATTTGCTTTACAGGTATTGTCACACCCCCTATATATGAATCTATCAGTGCTAGGAAAACGCAGCTATTTTACCTATTTTAATGCAATTTAAACACTTATTTTAATGCCTAAAGTGTAAAAAAAAAAAAAAATTAGGCATGAACAAGCCCTAAATCTAAATGAATTCTGCTACATCTATATGATAGCAAAAGCAAATGCAAGCTAAGAGTCGACCTATATAATGTAGCCACATAGTTTTCCTTCATTATCATTATTAGCCTGGCTAAAAAGCAGATTAAGGATTAGATTTATTGAAACTTCTAAAACAGACAAGCGGTGGTGTTGGCCACAGCAGCCAGATTCTGTCTTTCATTTTCTGGAATGCATTAGAAAAATGATAGCAAGCATGTGACTGGTTGTTTTGGGCAACACCTCCACCTGCCTGATTTAGTAAATCTAGTTTTGAGGGTGTGACAGAGAAACAGGCCATGGCATGGTGTGACAAGGCACAGGGAACGCTACATGCAGATCCAGGCCAACATGGCTGCACTCGATGGGCATTTTGCCTCTTTTCAACCTCACTAACTATGTAACTATGTGAGCAGGCATCACCTTAACGCAGTAACATCCAAACTGCGGCCCTCCAGCTGTTGTTAAACTACATATCCCAGCATGCCCTGACAGTTTTTCTGTAAGAGAATGCTAAAGCTGTGTCGGGGTATGCTGGGATGTGTAGTTTCTCAACAGCTGGAGGGCCGTAGTTTGGACATGCCTGCCTTAACCAAACAGTGGTGGAAAACTTGAAAGGTGACCAACACAATACTTTGACATATAACTGATCAGCAATACCCCACTTGTATCTGCATTTTACCAGTAGTAACAGTACTTTTAAGTAATCTACTTCTGTCACTACTTTCAACCTACCCACAAAGATTGACCACCCTATAGAAACCGGATTGATGTATACATGTTCACATTCTGCAGCTGTGCTGTCAACAGAAAAAGCTTTAACATTTCTACTACATAAAATAAGTCTAGTTGAGCAAACAGTAAGCATAATGCCTCTCCTACAAAACAGATGCCATTTCTTCACATATTACACAGTGACTTTCTCAGAATCAGGCTCAGCAAGGGACTCACTTGATCCAGTGCCTGGCCTTAGTGGTTTGAGAGGAGTAGTTTGCGGCAGTGTGTTCCCGGAGCTGGTGTATATAGTCATGAGCTTGCTTTTAGTTTCATGCTTCTTGTGCTTCTTGCCCATGTAATGCTGCTCAGCCATATGAGGGTTGTTGAAGGTGGCTTTGCATAGGCTGCAAAACTGGTCAGGGTCTGACTGATCTGCGCTTCCAGGAGTTTTTGGAGCAGATGATGGTTGTACACGTGGGGCAGACTTCTTACTTGCAGGTGGTCCCCCTACAGAAATACAAAAATGGAGTATATATAAAAGAATACTGCAACACTGAATGCATGAATGTCCATGCATCCAACATTTGCTTTACCAAAGTGGCTGTGTGTATCACTGGAAAAGTCCAATACATTTGAAAGGCCTTAAAAAATAGGGACATTAACAAATTAGCTTTAATTTAAAATATCCAAAAGTTGTTATTTTAATATCAAGCATCTATAATCGTTGTTCTCCACTGTAATATGTATTCACCTCTCTCCAGCGTTACCACATTTATTTTGTGGGTCAGACTGTAAATTATTAATCCGGCAAAATATCTACACCAGTTATGCCCATTTTACACAAAATGCTGGGTCACACCCAGGATTTTGTATACAGGTCCAATCTGGCTAAGTGACTCCATAGTGGCAGCTGGACATGGAGTATTGCAGGATAAATGACATCACTGGACAAGGGAGCAGCCATGGCGCGCCTTATGCTGTAAACAGGTGCCGGGACCTTCACCAGGATGAATCCTGCAAGCTAGACCCAGGTTAACCCTTTTACACAGAGCAGCTCCCGGGTTATCATGGCAATAACCCAAGTTTTAGCAGTACTGGAAAAGGGATATTAGAGCTGTATTATCCCGCAACAAAAGTATGTTGTGGAGGTCAGTTTACTCCTCCCATTGGCATTAGTGATAAAACATTTATCAGAGAGATACTGGTAATGCAGTAAGTTTTATAACACTAAATTACTGAACTATCCACATCTCCTCTGACAATCTGGACAGTGGGAGGTACAACATTCCACTCATGTAATCATAAATAATGTATGAGTATCCTGAAATCATAAAAGACTTATTAAGCAACTTTTCTTTTCACACTAAAGGTTTTAATATTTCCCCTTATGTGACAATTACTACTCATTTTAATTAAGCACCAATAAAAGTAATGTTTTATTATTACTGATTGGTGCACCTCCAACTACTGTTTCCATGCTCCAATCAAGTAACATGTAAAAGAAAACAAGTTTTATGGTAAGAACTTACCTTTGTTAAAACTCTTTCTGCGAGGTACACTGGGCTCCACAAGGAATGGACAATGGGGTGTAGAGTAGGATCTAGATCCGAGGCACCAACAGGCTCAAAGCTCTGACTGTTCCCAGAATGCATAGCACCGCCTCCTATCTCACCCCACCTCCCTGCACAGGATCTCAGTTTTTAGTTAACCAGTCCAATGCAGTAGCAGGAAAAGAGACGGCAACGGTTAGTAGCCACAACACCGCATTCTCACGACAGGAGACGTATCAGCGGCTAATGCCCTACCAACCCAAAGAAGCTAAGTGCGTCAGGGTGGGCGCCTTGTGGAGCCCAGTGTACCTCGCAGAAAGAGTTTTAACAAAGGTACCGTAAGTTCTTACCTTAAAACTCATTTTCTGCTGCTGCGGGGTACACTGGGCTCCACAAGGAATGGACAATGGGGATGTGCTAAAGAAGTTCCTTATGGGAGGGGACGCACTGTAGCGGGCACAAGAACCCGGCGTCCAAAGGAAGCATCCTGGGAAGTGGCAGTATCGAAGGCATAGAACCTTATGAACGTGTTCACCGAGGACCACGTAGCCGCCTTGCACAATTGTTCAAGGGTCGCACCACGTTGGGCTGCCCAAGAAGGTCCAACAGACAGAGTAGAATGGGCCTTAATGTGATCAGGAGCAGAGAGACCAGCCCTCACATAAGCATGTGCAATCACCATTCTAATCCATCTGGCCAGAGTTTGCTTATGAGCAGGCCAGCCCGGTTTGTGAAACCTAAACACAACAAAATGAGAAATCGGATTTCCTAATAGGAGCAGTTCTCTTCACATAGATACGAGAGAGCCCGTACCACATCCAAAGACCGCTCTTTGGGAGAAAGATCAGGAGAAACAAGTGCCGCAACTACAATCTCCTGATTAAGGTGGAACGAAGAAACCACCTTCGGTAGATAGCCGGGACGAGTCCTAAGAACCGCCCAGTCACGGTGAAATATCAGATATGGGGAACTACAGGACAAGGCACCCAAATCTGACACTCTTCTAGCTGAAGCAATAGCCAGCAGAACCACCACCTTAAGGGAAAGCCACTTAAGGTCAGCTGAACCAAGAGGCTATACGGAGACTCTTGTAACGCCTCCAAAACCACCAACAAGTCCCAAGGAGCCACAGGCGGGACATAGGGAGGTTGGATACGTAACACGCCCTGAGTAAAGGTATGCACATCAGGCAAGGTCGCAATTTTTCTCTGAAACCACACCGACAAGGCAGATATTTGAACCTTGACGGAGGCCAGACGCAGGTCTAAGTCCAGGCCCTGCTGAAGAAAAGCCAACAACTTGGCTATACTAAACTTGGAAGCGTCATAATCGTTAGATGCGCACCAAACAAAGTAAGAATGTCAGACCCTATAATAAATCCGAGCCGAAGCCGGTTTCCGGGCCAGCAACATAGTTTGAATGATCGCCTCAGAAAACCCTTTAGCCCTTAAGACGGAAGCTTCAAGAGCCATGCAGTCAAAGACAGCCGGGCTAGATTCTGGTAGACACAGGGACCCTGAACGAGGAGGTCTGGGTGTTGTGGAAGTAGAATTGGACGCTCTGACGATAGGCCTTGCAGGTCTGAGAACCAGTGCCGTCTGGGCCACGCTGGAGCTATGAGAAGCAAAATTCCTTTTTCTTGCTTGAACTTCCGAATTACGCTGGGCAGCAGTGACACCGGAGGGAACACGTACGGCAGCCAAAACCTCCACGGTACCGCCAGCGCATCCACGAATGCTGCTTGAGGATCCCTTGTCCTTGCTCCGAAGACCGGAACCTTGTGATTGTGTCGAGACGCCATCAGATCTACGTTTGGGAGGCCCCACCTTTCCACTAGGAGTTGAAACACTTCTGGATGGAGGCCCCCACTCGCCGGCATGCACGTACTGACGACTGAGAAAGTCCGCTTCCCAATTCAGGACTCCCGGAATGAATATTGCCGATATGGCCGGTAGATTGCGTTCTGCCCACTGTAGAATCCATGAGACTTCCTTCAATGCTAGACGGCTTCGAGTGCCGCCTTGATGATTTATGTAAGCCACTGTGGTGGCGTTGTCCGACTGTACTTGAACAGGACGGTTCTGAATTAAATGCTGGGCTAGGTTCAAGGCATTGAAGACCGCAACTCCAGAATATTGATCGAGACGAGGGACTCCTCCTTGGTCCACCGCCCCTGAAGGGAGTGTTGCTCCCGCAACGCACCCCAACCTCTTAGACTGGCATCTGTCGTCAACAGGATCCAGTCGGATATCCAGAACGGATGGCCCCTGCACAGTTATTGGTCCAGGAGCCACCAGAGCAGCGACAGACGGACCTCCGGAGTCAATGAGATCATTTGAGACCTGATCCGGTAAGGCAGGTCGTCCCATTTGGCTAGAATCAGCCTCTGGAGAGGGCAAGAGTGAAATTGAGCGTACTCCACCATGTTGAATGCTGACACCATGAGGCCCAGCACCTGCATCGCCGAATGTATAGACACTTGCGGACGAGATAGGAAGCACCGAATCCTGTCCTGAAGTTTTAGGACTTTCTCCTGAGACACGAACAACCGCTGGTTGTGAGTGTCCAATAGTGCTCCCAGATGCACCATGCTCTGAGCAGGGATCAGGAATGACTTCTTCCAGTTGATGAGCCACCCGTGGGCTTGCAGAAACCGGACCGTCACATCTAGATGACGCAGGAGAAGATCTGGGGAATTTACCAGGATTAACAAGTCGTCCAAATACGGCAGTATCCTGACCCCTTGACGGCAGAGTACCACCGTCATCACCGCCATGACTTTTGTAAAGACTCGCGGAGTCGTTGTTAAACCAAAAAGGTAACGCCCGAAACTGGTAATGGCAGTTGCCAATCGCAAATCTCAGGTATTGCTGATGAGAGACACTGCTATAAGAATATGCAGGTAAGCATCCTGTATATCCAGGGAGACCATGAAGTCCCCAGGTTCCAAGGCCAGAACTATAGAGCGAAGGGTTTCCATCCGGAACCTGGAAACCTTCACAAACCTGTTCAATGCCTTGAGGTTGAGAATGGGCCGGGAGGACCCATTCGATTTCGGGACTAGAAACAGCTGAGAATAGTACCCACCTGTACTACGACTCCTGTATCCAGGAGGGTCTGTACCACCGAATGTAGAGTGTTTGCCTTTGTCTTGTCCAACGGGACATATGTCTGGCAAAATCGATGAGGGGGTCGGTTTTTGAAGGCTTTGGCGTAACCTCGAGTGACGACTTCCGTACCCAGGCATCAGAAGTGGTCTTCAACCATTCCTGGGTATACCCTAGAAGCCGGCCCCCCACCCTGGGATCCCCCAGAGGGAGGCCCGCCCCGTCATGCGGCAGGCTTATCTGTCTTGGAAGCTGGCTGACGGGCCGCCCAGGCTCTTTTGGGCTTAGGCTTACCAGGCTTGAAAGTGCGGGCCTGCTTGTTGTACGCCTGACCTTTTGCTTTACCTGAAGGACGAAAGGGGCGAAAGGAAGTCCAGATCCACAGACCAGGATCTCAGCCACAATATCCGGCGAGCAAGGACTGACGTAGTAGAGGCCTTGGCTGCCAGGATACCGGCATCAGAAGCTGCCTCTTTAATATAACGAGAAGCTGTGACGATATAAGACAAGCATTGTCTAGCATGGTCAGAGGAGATTTCAGCATCTAACTCCAAGGCCCATGCTTCAATGGCCTCTGCAGCCCAAGTAGCTGCAATAGTGGGCCTTTGTGCAGCACCCGTGAGGGTGTAAATCGCTTTCAGACAACCCTCCACACGTTTATCCGTAGGCTCTTTTAGAGACGTGACGGTGGTGACCGGTAGAGCTGAGGAAACCACCATCCTAGCCACATGCGAGTCCACTGGAGGAGGGGTTTCCCAATTCTTAGACAGCTCCGGCGCGAGGGGATAGCAAGCCAGCATCTTTTTTGAGGCACAAACTTCGTACCCGAATTTTCCCAGGGTTCCTGACGTATATCAATTAGGTGGTCAGAGTGAAGTAAAACTTGTTTAATCACCTTCTGACGCTTGAACCTATCTGGTTTCTTAGGAGGAACGGATGGCTCGGGATCATCCGTAAAATTAACTTTATGGCCTCCAAAAGATCAGGAACATCCACATGTGAACCACCCTCCCCATCAGCCGTATCTGATTCAAAACCTGTGGTGTAAGTGCAGTCTTCATCAGACGAGGTGTCAGTGACAGCAGTGGATTGTGAGGAGACAAGCGCTCGCTTAGAGGACCCCTTGGACGTAGGCGAGCGATGGTCAGACTTTTTAGTAGTCAGGGACTGGTCCAACTTCTTTATTTGAGCAGATAAATCGTCCGCCCACGGCGGGTTAGCTGCAGGGACCACAAACGGTTGCACCGGCATTGGGGGTCCCATAGAGGGTGTTAGTTTATGAACTAGCGTATGCAGAAGCGTGGAAAAAGCGGCCCACGGTGGGTCATTATTTGCCCCCGTAGCCACCATCCCACTGGGGAGCAAGGAGCCACCAAAACCAGAGCCCAAAGCCGCTATATTCTCCTCATAGGTATCTGCGGCTTCAGCAACACCGGCAGTGTGTTCAGCCCCAGAACCGTTACCCTCAGAAGCAGACATGATATAACTTGCAGTATCAGGTAACACAGTACAATTTGTCAGCAGCACAATACTTCTAGCCCAAACCCCTGCGCAGTTTAGTCAGCACCAGCAGAGATAAAGGAGAGATATGGTGACTAAATCAGAGATGAATACGTAATACAGTATATCTTTGTGAAAATCCTATATTAGATAAAACCTGACGCACCAAGCCCTCTCAGGTTATAGAATATAGAGATAGCAGGTTGAGTGAAAGACACGAAATGGACACCACTCCGCTACCAAATGCACACACAAATAGTCACAGTCTGTACAATGCAGAGGTTATTACCAACAATAATACTGCACTGGACTAGCTTACACAGCTATATAACAATAGATATAACAGTACACAGTAAGAACTGGATGTATATCACAGGGTAATTGTACTAGGAAACCCTAAGTGCACTCTTTCTTAACTAACACGGACTAAAAAAGGCAGGTAGAATACTTAAGTGTCTTGTAAAGTCACAGCACTGACAACCAGGCTGCTTTACATAGGAGGATTTGCCCAAGCATTCCCAGGAACAGTGAGCTGAGGGATAATGGCGCCGCAGATACTGCCAGGGAGTGAGGGAGAGACAGATATGCAGCTCCAGGGCGGGAACATTTGCAGAAAATGGCGCCCTGTGGCTGGGGGAGGGGCTTCAGGTCCAAGCTCTATCCCCCTGCTGGCAAAACCACCAGGTACTGCAGGCTCTACTAAAATGGTTTATAGAGAAAACCTGACCTGTCCCATACCCTGGTGATCTAGTGGGATCGCCTGTACTGCCACAATGTCCACCGCCAGCGGCCCGCCTCCCACTGACCACGGCGGATCGCGATAAAGACCGGGTCCCGCAAGCGAGGCCCACGTACCACCTCCCGAAGAGCCCCCGTCGTGTGTGCCTGACAAGAAGAAAACCGGAGCCTCCTGCTGTAGTTACCCGGCAACAGGACTTAAGAGTGTACAGCGCCGCTGGGGAGAGCCGGAGCTGCAGCCGTGAATGTCCACTGACATGTAACACTGCTGCTGCCCTTGAAGTCCTCACTTTTTTCCTCAGAAAAAAAGCTCTTCTTAGGGCTGCCTGGAGCAGCCCCTCTGTTAAGTGCCTGCTACTGCAGCACCAACTACAAAACTGAGATCCTATGCAGTGAGGCGGGGTGATATAGGAGGCGGCGCTATGCATTCTGGGAACAGTCAAAGCTTTGAGTCTGTTGGTGCCTCGGATCAAGATCCTACTCTACACCCCATTCCTTGTGGAGCCCAGTATACCCCGCAGCAGAAAGTTTATTAAAATGAGGCAATCAAATAATTAGGGCTATAAAGATAACTTGGATAATTCTTAGCCTACCACTCAGACACCCCCATGATGAAATATTCAAAGACATTATTTTGTATATTTAGGAGGGTTTTTGTATCGCAGACTGTATTTAATTTTTAAAATCATATCTGTTTTTACACTATGTAGACAAAAGTGACTGGAAACCTTCCCCTATCCTTTCCACCCACAATGATGTGCTCCTGCAACAGAAATGTGTTTGTGACGGTACGAAACAGGTAGATGGCCACTTATTAGATGGTTTGCTGGAAGGAGCTAACAGAGGGGCAGATGTATTAACCTGGAAAAGGAATAAGGAAGTTAAAAACCAGTGATATGTGCAAGTTGATAAACGAACCAGCCAATCCGCTCCAATATGTAAAATAAGAATTTACTCATAGTCCGTAGTGGATGCTGGGAACTCCGTAAGGACCATGGGGAATAGCGGCTCCGCAGGAGACTGGGCACAAATAGAAAGCTTTAGTACTACCTGGTGTGCACTGGCTCCTCCCCCTATGACCCTCCTCCAAGCCTCAGTTAGGATACTGTGCCCGGACGAGCGTACACAGTAAGGAAGGATTTTGAATCCCGGGTAAGACTCATACCAGCCACACCAATCACACCGTATAACTTGTGATCTGAACCCAGTTTACAGTATGATAAACAGAGGAGCCTCTAGAAAAGATGGCTCACTACAACAATAACCCGATTTAGTTAACAATAACTATGTACAAGTATTGCAGACAATCCGCACTTGGGATGGGCGCCCAGCATCCACTACGGACTATGAGAAATAGAATTATCGGTAAGTAAATTCTTATTTTCTCTGACGTCCTAGTGGATGCTGGGAACTCCGTAAGGACCATGGGGATTATACCAAAGCTCCCAAACGGGCGGGAGAGTGCGGATGACTCTGCAGCACCGAATGAGAGAACTCCAGGTCCTCCTCAGCCAGGGTATCAAATTTGTAGAATTTAGCAAACGTGTTTGCCCCTGACCAAGTAGCTGCTCGGCAAAGTTGTAAAGCCGAGACCCCTCGGGCGGCCGCCCAAGATGAGCCCACTTTCCGTGTGGAATGGGCTTTTACAGATTTTGGCTGTGGCAAGCCTGCCACAGAATGTGCAAGCTGAATTGTACTACAAATCCAACGAGCAATAGTCTGCTTAGAAGCAGGAGCACCCAGCTTGTTGGGTGCATACAGGATAAACAGCGAGTCAGATTTTCTGACTCCAGCCGTCCTGGAAACGTATATTTTCAGGGCCCTGACTACGTCCAGCAACTTGGAGTCCTCCAAGTCCCTAGTAGCCGCAGGTACCACAATAGGCTGATTCAGGTGAAACGCTGAAACCACCTTAGGGAGAAACTGAGGACGAGTCCTCAATTCTGCCCTATCCGTATGAAAAATTAGGTAAGGGCTTTTATAGGATAAAGCCACAAATTCTGACACGCGCCTGGCTGAAGCCAGGGCCAATAGCATTACCACTTTCCATGTGAGATATTTTAAGTCCACAGTGGTGAGTGGTTCAAACCAATGTGATTTTAGGAACCCCAAAACCACATTGAGATCCCAAGGTGCCACTGGAGGCACAAAAGGAGGCTGTATATGCAGCACCCCTTTGACAAACGTCTGAACTTCAGGAACTGAAGCCAGTTCTTTTTGGAAGAAGATCGACAGGGCCGAAATTTGAACCTTAATGGACCCTAATTTTAGGCCCATAGACAGTCCTGTTTGCAGGAAATGCAGGAAACGACCCAGTTGAAATTCCTCTGTAGGGGCCTTCTTGGCCTCGCACCACGCAACATATTTACGCCAAAAACGGTGACAATGCTGCACGGTTACATCCTTCCTGGCTTTGATCAGGGTAGGGATGACTTCATCCGGAATGCCTTTTTCCTTCAGGATCCGGCGTTCAACCGCCATGCCGTCAAACGCAGCCGCGGTAAGTCTTGGAACAGACAGGGTCCCTGCTGGAGCAGGTCCCTTCGTAGAGGTAGAGGCCACGGGTCCTCCGTGAGCATCTCTTGAAGTTCCGGGTACCAAGTCCTTCTTGGCCAATCCGGAGCCACGAGTATAGTCCTTACTCCTCTCCTTCTTATGATTCTCAGTACCTTGGGTATGAGAGACAGAGGAGGGAACACATACACTGACTGGTACACCCATGGTGTTACCAGCGCGTCCACAGCTATTGCCTGAGGGTCCCGTGACCTGGCGCAATACCGGTCTAGTTTTTTGTTGAGGCGTGACGCCATCATGTCCACTTTGGTTTTTCCCAACGGTTCACAATCATGTGGAAGACTTCTGGGTGAAGTCCCCACTCTCCCGGGTGGAGGTCGTGCCTGCTGAGGAAGTCTGCTTCCCAGTTGTCCACTCCCGGAATGAACACTGCTGACAGTGCTATCACATGATTTTCCGCCCAGCGAAGAATCCTTGCAGCTTCTGCCATTGCCCTCCTGCTTCTTGTGCCACCCTGTCTGTTTACGTGGGTGACTGCCGTGATGTTGTCCGACTGGATCAGCACCGGCTGACCTTGAAGCAGAGGTCGTGCTAGGCTTAGAGCATTGTAGATGGCCCTTAGCTCCAGGATATTTATGTGAAGTGATGTCTCCAGGCTTGACCACAAGCCCTGGAAATTTTTTCCTTGTGTGACTGCTCCCCAGCCTCGCAGGCTGGCATCCGTGGTCACCAGGACCCAGTCCTGAATGCCGAATCTGCGGCCCTCTAGAAGATGAGCACTCTGCAACCAACACAGGAGGGACACCCTTGTTCTTGGTGACAGGGTTATCCGCTGATGCATCTGAAGATGCGACCCGGACCATTTGTCCAGCAGGTCCCACTGGAAAGTTCTTGCGTGGAATCTGCCGAATGGGATTGCTTCGTAGGAAGCCACCATTTTACCCAGAACCCTTGTGCATTGATGCACTGAGACTTGGCTCGGTTTTAGGAGGTTCCAGACTAGCTCGGATAACTCCCTGGCTTTCTCCTCCGGGAGAAACACCTTTTTCTGGACTGTGTCCAGGATCATCCCTAGGAACAGAAGACGAGTCGTCGGAACCAGCTGCGATTTTGGAATATTGAGAATCCAATCGTGCTGCCGCAACACTACCTGAGATAGTGCTACACCGACCTCCAACTGTTCCCTGGATCTTACCCTTATCAGGGAATCGTCCAAGTAAGGGATAACTAAAATTCCCTTCCTTCGAAGGAATATCATCATTTCGGCCATTACCTTGGTAAAGACCCGGGGTGCCGTGGACCATCCATACGGCAGCGTCTGAACTGATAGTGACAGTTCTGTACCATAAACCTGAGGTACCCTTGGTGAGAAGGGTAAATTTGGACATGAAGGTAAGCATCCTTGATGTCCCGAGACATCATGTAGTCCCCTTCTTCCAGGTTCGCAATCACTGCTCTGAGTGACTCAATCTTGAATTTGAACCTCTGTATGTAAGTGTTCAAAGATTTTAGATTTAGAATCGGTCTCACCGAGCCGTCCGGCTTCGGTACCACAACAGTGTGGAATAATACCCCGTTCCCTGTTGCAGGAGGGGTACCTTGATTATCACCTGCTGGGAATACAGCTTGTGAATGGCTTCCAAAACTGTCTCCCTGTCAGAAGGAGACATCGGTAAAGCAGACTTTAGGAAACGGCGAGGGGGAGACGTCTCCAATTCCAATTTGTACCCCTGAGATATCACCTGACGGATCCAGGGGTCTACTTGCGAGTGAGCCCACTGCGCGCTGAAATTCATTGAGACGGGCCCCCCACCGTGCCTGATTCTGCTTGTAAAGCCCCAGCGTCATACTGAGGGCTTGGCAGAGGCGGGAGAGGGTTTCTGTTCCTGGGAACTGGCTGATTTCTGCAGCCTTTTCCCTCTCCCTCTGTCACGGGGCAGAAATGAGGAACCTTTTGCCCGCTTGTCCACGAAAAGACTGCGCCTGATAATACGGCGTCTTCTCATGTTGAGAGGCGACCTGGGGTACAAACGTGGATTTCCCAGCTGTTGCCGTGGCCACCAGGTCTGAAAGACCGACCCCAAATAACTCCTCCCCTTAATAAGGCAATACTTCCAAATGCCGTTTGAAATCCGCATCACCTGACCACTGTCGTGTCCATAACCCTCTACTGGTAGAAATGGACAACGCACTTAGACTTGATGCCAGTCGGCAAATATTCCGCTGTGCATCACGCATATATAGAAATGCATCTTTTAAATGCTCTATAGGCAAAAATATACTGTCCCTATCTAGGGTATCAATATTTTCAGTCAGGGAATCCGACCACGCCAACCCAGCACTGCACATCCAGGCTGAGGCGATTGCTGGTCGCAGTATAACACCAGTATGTGTGTAAATACATTTTAGGATACCCTCCTGCTTTCTATCAGCAGGATCCTTAAGGGCGGCCATCTCAGGAGAGGGTAGAGCCCTTACAAGCGTGTGAGCGCTTTATCCACCCTAGGGGGTGTTTCCCAACGCACCCTAACCTCTGGCGGGAAAGGATATAATGCCAATAACATTTTAGAAATTATCAGTTGTTATCGGGGGAAACCCACGCATCATCACACACCTCATTTAATTTCTCAGATTCAGGAAAACTACAGGTAGTTTTTCCTCACCGAACATAATACCCCTTTTTGGTGGTACTTGTATTATCAGAAAATAAGAATTTACTTACCGATAATTCTATTTCTCGGAGTCCGTAGTGGATGCTGGGGTTCCTGAAAGGACCATGGGGGGAATAGAGGCTCCGCAGGAGACAGGGCACAAAAGTAAAGCTTTCCGATCAGGTGGTGTGCACTGGCTCCTCCCCCTATGACCCTCCTCCAAGCCAGTTAGGTACTGTGCCCGGACGAGCGTACACAATAAGGGAGGAATTTTGAATCCCGGGTAAGACTCATACCAGCCACACCAATCACACCATACAACTTGTGATCTAAACCCAGTTAACAGCATGATAACAGCGGAGCCTCTGAAAAGATGGCTCACAACAATAATAACCCGATTTTTGTAACTATGTACAAGTATTGCAGATAATCCGCACTTGGGATGGGCGCCCAGCATCCACTACGGACTCCGAGAAATAGAATTATCGGTAAGTAAATTCTTATTTTCTCTATCGTCCTAGTGGATGCTGGGGTTCCTGAAAGGACCATGGGGATTATACCAAAGCTCCCAAACGGGCGGGAGAGTGCGGATGACTCTGCAGCACCGAATGAGAGAACTCCAGGTCCTCCTTAGCCAGGGTATCAAATTTGTAGAATTTAGCAAACGTGTTTGCCCCTGACCAAGTAGCTGCTCGGCAAAGTTGTAAAGCCGAGACCCCTCGGGCAGCCGCCCAAGATGAGCCCACCTTCCTTGTGGAATGGGCATTTACATATTTTGGCTGTGGCAGGCCTGCCACAGAATGTGCAAGCTGAATTGTATTACACATCCAACTAGCAATAGTCTGCTTAGAAGCAAGAGCACCCAGTTTGTTGGGTGCATACAGGATAACAGCAAGTCAGTTTTCCTGACTCCAGCCGTCCTGGAACATATTTTCAGGGCCCTGACAACATCTAGCAACTTGGAGTCCTCCAAGTCCCTAGTAGGTGCAAGGCACCACAATAAGCTGGTTCAGGTGAAACACTGACACCACCTTAGGGAGAGAACTGGGGACGAGTCCGCAGCTCTGCCCTGTCCGAATGGACAAACAGATATGGGCTTTTTTGAGAAAAAACCACCAATTTGACACTCGCCTGGTCCAGGCCAGGGCCAAGAGCATGGTCACTTTTCATGTGAGATGCTTCAAATCCACAGATTTGACTGGTTTTAAACCAATGTGATTTGAGGAATCCCAGAACTACGTTGAGATCCCACAGTGCCACTGGAGGCACAAAAGGGGGTTGTATATGCAATACTCCCTTGACAAACTTCTGGACTTCAGGAACTGAAGCCAATTCTTTCTGGAAGAAAATCGACAGGGCCAAAATTTGAACCTTAATGGACCCCAATTTGAGGCCCATAGACACTCCTGTTTGCAGGAAATGCAGGAAACGACCGAGTTGAAATTTCTTTGTGGGGCCTTCCTGGCCTCACACCACGCAACATATTTTCGCCACATGTGGTGATAATGTTGTGCGGTCACCTCCTTTCTGGCTTTGACCAGGGTAGGAATGACCTCTTCCGGAATGCCTTTTTCCCTTAGGATCCGGCTTTCCACCGCCATGCCGACAAACGCAGCTGCGGTAAGTCTTGGAACAGACATGGTACTTGCTGAAGCAAGTCCCTTCTTAGCGGCAGAGGCCATAAGACCTCTGTAAGCATCTCTTGAAGTTCCGGGTACCAAGTCCTTCTTGGCCAATCCGGAGCCATGAGTATAGTTCTTACTCCTCTACGTCTTATAATTCTCAGCACCTTAGGTATGAGAAGCAGAGGAGGGAACACATACACCGACTGGTACACCCACGGTGTTACCAGAACGTCCACAGCTATTGCCTGAGGGTCTCTTGACCTGGCGCAATACCTGTCCCGTTTTTTGTTCAGACGGGACGCCATCATGTCCACCTTTGGTATTTCCCAACGGTTTACAATCATGTGGAAAAAACTTCCCGATGAAGTTTCCACTCTCCCGGGTGGAGGTCGTGCCTGCTGAGGAAGTCTGCTTCCCAGTTTCCATTCCCGGGATGAAACACTGCTGACAGTGCTATCACATGATTTTCCGCCCAGCGAAAAGTCCTTGCAGTTTTTGCCATTGCCCTCCTGCTTCTTGTGTCGCCCTGTCTGTTTACGTGGGCGACTGCCGTGATGTTTTTCCCACTGGATCAATACCGGCTGACCTTGAAGCAGAGGTCTTGCTAAGCTTAGAGCATTATAAATTTACCCTTAGCTCCAGTATATTTATGTGGAGAAAAGTCTCCAGACTTGATCACACTCCCTGGAAATGTTTTCCTTGTGTGACTGCTCCCCAGCCTCTCGGGCTGGGCTCCGTGGTCACCAGCATCCAATCCTGAATGCCGAATCTGCGGCCCTCTAGAAGATGAGCACTCTATAACCACCACAGGAGAGACACCCTTGTCCTTGGATATAGGGTTATCCGCTGATGCATCTGAAGATGCAATCCGGACCATTTGTCCAGCAGATCCCACTGAAACGTTCTTGCGTGAAATCTGCCGAATGGAATTGCTTCGTAGGAAGCCACCATTTTTACCAGGACCCTTGTGCAATGATGCACTGTTTTTAGGAGGTTCCTGACTAGCTCGGATAACTCCCTGGCTTTCTCTTCCGGGAGAAACACCTTTTTCTGGACTGTGTCCAGAATCATCCCTAGGCACAGCAGACGTGTCGTCGGGATCAGCTGCGATTTTGAAATATTTAGAATCCACCCGTGCTGTTGTAGCAGTATCCTAGATAGTGCTACTCCGACCTCCAACTGTTCCCTGGACTATGCCCTTATCAGGAGATCGTCCAAGTAAGGGATAATTTAGACGCCTTTTCTTCGAAGAAGAATCATCATTTCGGCCATTACCTTGGTAAAGACCCGGGGTGCCGTGGACAATCCAAACGGCAGCGTCTGAAACTGATAGTGACAGTTCTGCACCACGAACCTGAGGTACCCTTAGTGAGAAGGGCAAATTTGGGACATAGAGGTAAGTATCCCTGATGTCCCGGGACACTATATAGTCCCCTTCTTCCTGGTTCGTTATCACTGCTCTGAGTGACTCCATCTTGATTTGAACCTTTGTAAGTGTTCAAAAAATTTTTAGAATAAGTCTCACTCTGGCTTCAGTACCACAATATAGTGTGGAATAATACCCCTTTTCTTGTAGTAGGAGGGGTAATTTAATTATCACCTGCTGGGAATACAGCTTGTGAATTTTTTCCCATACTGCCTCCTTGTCGGAGGGAGACCTTGGTAAAGCAGACTTCAGGAGCCTGCGAAGGGGAAACGTCTCGACATTCCAATCTGTACCCCTGGGATACTACTTGTAGGATCCAGGGGTCCTGTACGGTCTCAGCGCCATGCTGAGAACTTGTCAGAAGCGGTGGAACGCTTCTGTTCCTGGGAATGGGCTGCCTGCTGCAGTCTTCTTCCCTTTCCTCTATCCCTGGGCAGATATGATCTTATAGGGACGAAAGGACTGAGGCTGAAAAGACTGTCTTTTTCTGCAGAGATGTGACTTAGGGTAAAAACGGTGGATTTTCCAGCAGTTGCCGTGGCCACCAGGTCCGATGGACCGACCCCAAATAACTCCTCTTCCTTTATACGGCAATACACCTTTGTGCCGTTTGGAATCTGCATCACCTGACCACTGTCGTGTCCATAACATCTTCTGGCAGTTATGGACATAGCATTTACTCTTGATGCCAGAGTGCAAATATCCCTCTGTGCATCTCGCATATATAGAAATGCATCCTTTAAATGCTCTATAGTCAATAAAATACTGTCCCTGTCAAGGGTATCAATATTTTTAGTCAGGGAATCCGACCAAGCCACCCCAGCTCTGCACATCCAGGCTGAGGCGATCGCTGGTCGCAGTATAACACCAGTATGTGTGTATATACTTTTTATGATATTTTCCAGCCTCCTGTCAGCTGGTCCTTGAGGACGGCCCTATCTATAGACGGTACCGCCACTTGTTTTGATAAGCGTGTGAGCGCCTTATCCACCCTAAGGGGTGTTTCCCAACGCGCCCTAACTTCTGGCGGGAAAGGGTATACCGCCCAAAATTTTCTATCGGGGGGAACCCACGCATCATCACACACTTTATTTAATTTATCTGATTCAGGAAAAACTATGGTAGTTTTTTCACATCCCACATAATACCCTCTTTTGTGGTACTTGTAGTATCAGAAATATGTAACACCTCCTTCATTGCCTTTAACGTGTGGCCCTAATAAGGAATACGTTTGTTTATTCACCGTCGACACTGGATTCAGTGTCCCTGTCTGTGTCTGTGTCGACCGACTAAAGTAAACGGGCGTTTTAAAAACCCCTGACGGTGTTTTTGAGACGTCTGGACCGGTACTAATTGTTTGTCGGCCGTCTCATGTCGTCAACCGACCTTGCAGCGTGTTGACATTATCACGTAATTCCCTAAATAAGCCATCCATTCCGGTGTCGACTCCCTAGAGAGTGACATCACCATTACAGGCAATTTGCTCCGCCTCCTCACCAACATCGTCCTCCTACATGTCGACACACACGTACCGACACACAGCACACACACAGTGGATGCTCTGATAGAGGACAGGACCCACTAGCCCTTTGGAGAGACAGAGGGAGAGTTTGCCAGCACACACCAAAAACGCTATAATTATATAGGGACAACCTTATATAAGTGTTTTCCCTTATAGCATCTTTTTTATATATTTCTAACGCCAAATTAGTGCCCCCCCTCTCTGTTTTAACCCTGTTTCTGTAGTGCAGTGCAGGGGAGAGCCTGGGAGCCTTCCCTCCAGCCTTTCTGTGAGGGAAAATGGCGCTGTGTGCTGAGGAGATAGGCCCCGCCCCTTTTCCGGCGGCCTCGTCTCCCGCTCTTAACGGATTCTGGCAGGGGTTAAATATCTCCATATAGCCTCCGGAGGCTATATGTGAGGTATTTTTAGCCAAAATAGGTATTCATTTGCCTCCCAGGGCGCCCCCCTCCCAGCGCCCTGCACCCTCAGTGACTGCCGTGTGAAGTGTGCTGAGAGGAAAATGGCGCACAGCTGCAGTGCTGTGCGCTACCTTTAGAAGACTGAGGAGTCTTCTGCCGCCGATTCTGGACCTCTTCTTACTTCAGCATCTGCAAGGGGGCCGGCGGCAAGGCTCCGGTGACCATCCAGGCTGTACCTGTGATCGTCCCTCTGGAGCTGATGTCCAGTAGCCAAGAAGCCAATCCATCCTGCACGCAGGTGAGTTCACTTCTTCTCCCCTAAGTCCCTCGTTGCAGTGATCCTGTTGCCAGCAGGACTCACTGTAAAATAAAAAACCTAAGCTAAACTTTTCTAAGCAGCTCTTTAGGAGAGCCACCTAGATTGCACCCTTCTCGGCCGGGCACAAAAATCTAACTGGCTTGGAGGAGGGTCATAGGGGGAGGAGCCAGTGCACACCACCTGATCGGAAAGCTTTACTTTTGTGCCCTGTCTCCTGCGGAGCCGCTATTCCCCCCATGGTCCTTTCAGGAACCCCAGCATCCACTAGGACGATAGAGAAATGTGTAAAACATTTTTCATTGCCTCCATCATGTAACGTGTGGCCCTACTGGAAGTCACATTTGTCTCTTCACTGTCGACACTGGAGTCAGTATCCGTGTCGGCGTCTATATCTGCCATCTGAGGTAGCGGGCGCTTTAGAGCCCCTGACGGCCTATGAGACGTCTGGACAGGCACAAGCTGAGTAGCCGGCTGTCTCATGTCAACCACTGTCTTTTATACATAGCTGACACTGTCACGTAATTCCTTCCAACAGTTCATCCACTCAGGTGTCGACCCCCTAGGGGGTGACATCACTATTACAGGCAATCTGCTCCGTCTCCACATCATTTTTCTCCTCATACATGTCGACACAAACGTACCGACATACAGCACACACACAGGGAATGCTCTGATAGAGGACAGGACCCCACTAGCCCTTTGGGGAGACAGAGGGAGAGTTTGCCAGCACACACCAGAGCGCTATATATATATACAGGGATAACCTTATATAAGTGTTTTTCCCCTTATAGCTGCTGTATCTTTAATACTGCGCGTAATTAGTGCCCCCCCTCTCTTTTTTAACCCTTTCTGTAGTGTAGTGACTGCAGGGGAGAGCCAGGGAGCTTCCCTCCAACGGAGCTGTGAGGGAAAATGGCGCCAGTGTGCTGAGGAGATAAGGCCGCCGATAAGGGGGCGGAGCCTATCTCCCGTTTTTCTATGTATTCTGGCAGGGGTTAAATGCATCCATATAGCCCAGGAGCTATATGTGATGCATTTTTTGCCATCCAAGGTGTTTTTATTGCGTCTCAGGGCGCCCCCCCCCAGCGCCCTGCACCCTCAGTGACCGGAGTGTGAAGTGTGCTGAGAGCAATGGCGCACAGCTGCAGTGCTGTGCGCTACCTTGTTGAAGACAGGACGTCTTCTGCCGCCGATTTTCCGGACCTCTTCTGTCTTCTGGCTCTGTAAGGGGGCCGGCGGCGCGGCTCTGGGACCCATCCATGGCTGGGCCTGTGATCGTCCCTCTGGAGCTAATGTCCAGTAGCCTAAAAAGCCCAATCCACTCTGCACGCAGGTGAGTTCTCTTCTTCTCCCCTTAGTCCCTCGATGCAGTGAGCCTGTTGCCAGCAGGTCTCACTGAAAATAAAAAACCTAAAACTAAACTTTTCACTAAGCAGCTCAGGAGAGCCACCTAGTGTGCACCCTTCTCGTTCGGGCACAAAAATCTAACTGAGGCTTGGAGGAGGGTCATAGGGGGAGGAGCCAGTGCACACCAGGTAGTTCTAAAGCTTTACTTTTGTGCCCAGTCTCCTGTGAACCGCTATTCCCCATGGTCCTTACGGAGTCCCCAGCATCCACTTAGGACGTTAGAGAAATCATGTGTTAGCACTGTCAGCAGTGTTCATTCCCGGAGTGGACAACTGAGAAGCAGACTTTCTCAGAAGACACGACCTCCACCCGGGAGAGTGGGGACTTCATCAGAAGTCTTCCAAATGATTGTACACCGTTGGGAAAGGCCACAGGTGGACATGATGGCGTCCCGCCTTAACAAAAAGCTACAAAGATATTGCGCCAGGTCAAGGACCCTCAGGCGATAGCTGGGACGCTCTGGTAACACCGTGGGTGTACCAGTCGGTGTATGTGTTCCCTTCTCTGCCTCTCTTACCCAGGGTAATGAGAATAATAAGAAGGAGAGGAGTAAGAACTATACTCATTGTTCCGGGTTGGCCAAGAAGAGCTTGGTAACCAGAACTCCAAGAAATGATCTCAGAGGACCTATGGCCTCTGCCTCTCAGACAGGACCTGCTGCAGCAGGGGGCCTGTCTGTTCCAAGACGTACCGCGGCTGCATTGACGGCATGGCGGCTGAACGCCGGATCCTGAAGGAAAAGGGAATTCCGGAGGAAGTTATCCCTAGGCTATTTAAAGCTAGGAAAGAAGTGAACGCAAACCATTATCACCGCATATGGCGAAAATATGTTGCGTACGGTGAGGCCAGGAAGGCCCCAAAGGAGAAATTTCAGCTAGGTCGATTTCTGCACTTCCTACAGTCAGAGGTGACTATGGGCCTAAAATTGGGTTCCATTAAGGTCCAGATTTCGGCTTTATCGATTTTCTTCCAAAATTGAACTGGCTTCACTGCCTGAAGTTCAGACTTTTGTTAAGGGAGTGCTGCATAGTCAGCCCCCGTTTGTGCCTCCAGTGGCACCATGGGATCTCAACGTGGTGTTGGATTTCCTGAAGTCGCATTGGGTTGAGCCACTTAAATCTGTGGAGCTATAATACCTCACGTGGAAAGTGATCATTCTGTGGGCCTTGGCGTCGGCCAGGCGTGTATCAGAATTGGCGGCTTTGTCATACAAAAGCCTTTATCTGTTTTTTTATATGGATAAGGCGGAATTGAGGACTCGTTCCCAATTCCTTCCTAAGGTGGTATCAGTTTTTCATGTGAACCAACCTATTGTGGTGCCTGCGGCTACTAGGGACTTGGAGGATTCCAAGTTACTGGATGTAGTCAGGGCCCTAAAAAAATAAGAATTTACTCACCGGTAATTCTATTTCTCGTAGTCCGTAGTGGATGCTGGGAACTCCGTAAGGACCATGGGGAATAGCGGGCTCCGAAGGAGGCTGGGCACTCTAGAAAGATCTTAGACTACCTGGTGTGCACTGGCTCCTCCCACTATGACCCTCCTCCAAGCCTCAGTTAGGTACTGTGCCCGGACGAGCGTACACAATAAAGAAGGATTTTGAATCCCGGGTAAGACTCATACCAGCCACACCAAATCACACCGTACAACTCGTGATATGAAACACAGTTAACAGTATGAAACAATAGAGCCTCTCAACAGATGGCTCAACAATAACCCGATTTAGTTAACCATAACTATGTACAAGTATTGCAGATAAACCGCACTTGGGATGGGCGCCCAGCATCCACTACGGACTACGAGAAATAGAATTACCGGTGAGTAAATTCTTATTTTCTCTAACGTCCTAGTGGATGCTGGGAACTCCGTAAGGACCATGGGGATTATACCAAAGCTCCCAAACGGGCGGGAGAGTGCGGATGACTCTGCAGCACTGAATGAGAGAACTCCAGGTCCTCCTCAGCCAGGGTATCAAATTTGTAGAATTTTTGCAAACGTGTTTGCCCCTGACCAAGTAGCTGCTCGGCAAAGTTGTAAAGCCGAGACCTCTCGGGCAGCCGCCCAAGATGAGCCCACCTTCCTTGTGGAATGGGCATTGACAGATTTTGGCTGTGGCAGGCCTGCCACAGTATGTGCAAGCTGAATTGTACTACAAATCCAATGAGCAATAGTCTGCTTAGTAGCAGGAGCACCCAGCTTGTTAGGTGCATATAGGATAAACAGCGAGTCAGATTTTCTGACTCTAGCCGTTCTGGAAACATATTTTCAGTGCCCTGACAACGTCTAGCAACTTGGAGTCCTCCAAGTCCCTAGTAGCCTAGGCACCACAATAGGCTGGTTCAGGTGAAACGCTGACACCACCTTTGGGAGAAACTGGGGACGAGTCCTCAATTCTGCCCTATCCATATGGAAAATCAAATAAGGGCTTTTACAAGACAAAGCCGCCAACTTTGATACTCGCCTGGCAGAAGCCAAGGCCAATAACATAACCACCTTCCACGTGAGATATTTCAGATCCACGGTTTTTAGTGGTTCAAACCAATGTGATTTTAAGAAACTCAACACCACGTTGAGATCCCAAGGTGCCACAGGAGGCACAAACGGGGGCTGACTCTGCAGCACTCCTTTTATAAATGTCTGAACTTCAGGTACTGAAGCTAGTTCTTTTTGAAAGAAAATCGACAGAGCCGAGATCTGTACCTTAATGGAACCCAATTTAAGGCCCATAGTCACTCCTGCTTGCAGGAAATGCAGAAATCGACCTAGTTGAAATTCCTCTGTTGGGGCCCTTTCGGCCTCACACCATGCAACATATTTTCGCCATATGCGGTGATAATGAGTTGCTGTAACCTCTTTCCTGGCTTTAGTAAGCGTAGGAATGACTTCCTCCGGAATGCCCTTTTCCTTCAGGATCCGGCGTTCAACCGCCATGCCGACAAACGCAGCCGCGGTAAGTCTTGGAACAGACAGGGCCCCTGCTGCCGCAGGTCCTGTCTGAGTGGCAGAGGCCATGGGTCCTCTGATATAAATTCTTGAAGTTCTGGGTACCAAGCTCTTCTTGGCCATCCACGAGTATCGTTCTTACTCCTCGCCTTATTATTCTCAGTACCTTTAATATGAGAGGCAGAGGGGAGAACACAAACCGACTGGTACACCCACGGTGTTACCAGAGCGTCCATAGCTATCGCCTGAGGGTCCCTTGACCCGGTGCAATATCTTTTATAGCTTTTTGTTGAGGCGGGACGCCATCATGTCCACCTGTGGCCTTTCCCAATGGTGTACAATCCTATTGGAAGACTTCTGGAGGAAGTCCCCATTTTCCCGGGTGGAGGTCGTGTCTGTTGAGAAGATCTGCTTCCCAGTTGTCCACTCCGGGAATGAACACTGCTGACAGTGCTAACACATGATTTTCCGCCTATCGGAGAATCCTTGTGGCTTCTGCCATCGCCATCCTGCTTCTTGTGCCGCCCTGTTGGTTTACATGGGCGACTGCCGTGATGTTGTCTGATTGGATCAGTACCGGCTGGTTTTGAAGCAGAGGCCTTGCCGGCCTCAGGGCATTGTAAATGGCCCTCAGGTCCAGAATATTTATGTGTAGGGAAATAACCTGACTTGACCAAAGTCCCTGGAAATTTCTTCCCTGTGTGACTGCCTCCCAGCCTCAAAGGCTGGAATCCATGGTCACTAGGACCTAGTCCTGTATGCCGAACCTGCGGCCCTCTTGAAGATGGGCACTCTGCAGCCACCACAGTAGAGATACCCTGGTCCTTGGAGACAGGGTTATCAGCCTATGCATCGGAAGATGCGATCCGGACCACTTGTCCAACAGGTCCCTCTGAAAAGTTCTTGTATGGAACCTGCCTAATGGGATTGCTTCGTAGGAAGCTACCATTTTTCCCAGGACTCGCGTGCAATGATGCACCGCTACCTATTTTGGCTTCAGGAGGTCTCTGACTAGAGATGACAACTCCTTGGCTTTCTCCTCCGGGAGAAACACTATTTCTGGTTTATGTCCAGAACCATCCCCAGGAACAGTAGACGTGTCATAGGAACCAGCTGTGACTTTGGACTGTTTAGAATCCAACCATGCTGTTGTAGCCCTTTCCAAAATAGTGCTACCCCGACTACCAACTGCTCCTTGGACTTCGCCCTTATAACGAGATTGTCCAAGTACGGGATAATTACAACTCCCTTTTTTTTTTTTTTGAAGGAGTATCAACATTTCGGCCATTACCTTGATAAAACACCCTCGGTGCCATGTACAGTCCAAACGGCAGTGTCTGGACTTGGTAATTGTAATCCTGTACCACAAATCTGAGGTACTCCTGGCGAGGATGGTAAATGGGGACATGCAGGTAAGCATCCTTGATGTCCCAGGATACCATGTAATCCCCCTCGTCCAGGCTTGGAATAACCGCCCTGAGCGATTCCATCTTGAACTTGAATTTTTGTGTTCAAGGATTTTAAATATAAAATGGGTCACACCGAACCATGCGGTTTCGGTACCCCAACCCGTGTGGAATAGTAACCCCGTCCTTGTTGAAGTAGGGGCACCTTGAGTATTACCTGCTGGGAATACCGCTTATTAATTGCCTCTAGCACAGCCTCCCTGCCTGAGGGAGTTGTCAGCAAGGCATATTTTAGGAAACGGCTGGGGGGAGACATCTCGAATTCCAGCTTGTACCCCTGAAATACTACTTGAAAGAAACAGGGATCCACCTGTGAGCGAGCCCACTAATTGCTGAAATTTTTGAGACGGCCCCCCACCGTACCTGGCTACACCTGTGGAGCACACGCGTCATGGTGTGGCCTCACAGGAGGCGGGGGAAGAATCTTGATTCTGGGAACAGGCTGACTGGTGCAGCTTTTTTCCCTCTACCCTTGTCTCTGTACAGAAAGGAAGCGCCATTTGACCCGCTTGCTTTTCTGAAGCCGAAAGGACTGTACCTTTGTCTGTGAGGAAACCTGAGGTAAAATTATTTCTTCCCAGCAGTTGCTGTGGATACGAGGTCCCAGAGACCATCCCCAAATAATTCCTCACCCTTATAAGGCTCTCTATGCGCTTTTTAAGTCAGCATCACCTGTCCAGTGACAGGTCTCTAATACCCTCCTGACAGAATGGACATTACATTTATTTTGGATGCCAGCCGGCAAAATATCCCTCTGTGCATCCCCCATATATAAGACGACGTCTTTAATATGTTTTTATGTTTGCCAACTAGTATCACTGTTTGACAGGGTCACCGACCACGCTGCAGCAGCACTATCTGCAGGTCTCAGTCTAGTACCTGAGTGTGTAAATACAGACTTCAGGATAGCCTCCTGTTTTTTATCAACAGGTACCTATTAAAGTGGCCGTATCCTAAGATGGCAGTGCCACCTTTTTTGACAAACGTGTGAGCGCCTTATCCACCCTAGGGGATATCTCCCAGCGTAACTTATCCACCTGGCGGGAAAGGGTACGCCATCAGTAACTTTTTATAAATTACCAGTTTCTTAACGGGGGAACCCACGCTTTCACACACTTCATTTATTCATCTGATGGGGGAACAAAACACTGCCTGTTTTTTCTCCCCAAACCTAAAACCCATTTTTAGAGGTGCTTGGGTTAAAGTCAGAAATGTATAACACATTTTTTATTGCCGGGATCACGTCACGGATGTTCCTAGTGGATTGTGTATATGTCTCCACCTTGTCGACACTGGAGTCAGACTCCGTGTCGACATCTGTGTCTGCCATCTGAGAGAGCGGGCGTTTTTGAGCCCCTGATGGCCTTTGAGACGCCTGGGCAGGCGCGGGCTGCGAAGCCGGCTGTCCCACAGCTGTTACGTCATCCACCCTTTTATGTAAGGAGTTGACACTGTCGGTTAATACCTTTCACCTATCCATCCACTCTGGTGCCGGCCCCACAGGGGGCGACATCACATATATCGGCCTCTGTTCTGTCACCATATAAGCCTCCTCATTCAACATGTCGACACAGCCGTACCGACACACCGCAAACACACAGGGAATGCTCTAAACGAGGACAGGACCCACAAAAGCCCTTTGGGGGGACAGAGTAAGAGTATGCCAGCACACACCAGAGCGCTATATATATACAGGGACTAACTGAGTTATGTCCCTAATAGCTTTTATATAATATACTGTATACAGTGCCAATTTTAATGCCCCCCCTCTCTTTTCCCTCTTACTGTGCAGGGAAGAGCCAGGGAGCTTCCCTCCAGCCGAGCTGTGAGGGAAAAATGGCGCCAGTGTGCTGAGGAGATAGGCTCCGCCCCTTTTTCGCGGCCTATTCTCCCGTTTTTTATGGAATTCTGGCATGGGTATTTACCTCATATATAGCCCCTGGGGCCATATATTGAGGTATTTTAGCCAGCCAAGGTGTTTTTATTGCTGCCTCAGGGCGCCCCCCCCAGCGCCCTGCACCCTCAGTGACCGGAGTGTGAAGTGTGTGAGAGGAGCAATGGCGCACAGCTGCAGTGCTGTGCGCTACCTTGGTGAAGACAGAGTCTTCATGCCGCCGATTTTCCGGACCATCTTCTTGCTTCTGGCTCTGTAAGGGGGACGGCGGCGCGGCTCCGGGACCGAACATCAAGGCTGGGCCTGCGGTCGATCCCTCTGGAGCTAATGGTGTCCAGTAGCCTAAGAAGCCCAATCCGGCGAGTTCGCTTCTTCTCCCCTTAGTCCCTCGCTGCAGTGAGCCTGTTGCCAGCAGGTCTCACTGAAAATAACAAATTCTAAGACTATAACTTTCTAAGAGCTCAGGAGAGCCCCTAGTGTGCATCCAACCTCGGCCGGGCACGAAATCTAACTGAGGCTTGGAGGAGGGTCATAGTGGGAGGAGCCAGTGCACACCAGGTAGTCTAAGATCTTTCTAGAGTGCCCAGCCTCCTTCGGAGCCCGCTATTCCCCATGGTCCTTACGGAGTTCCCAGCATCCACTAGGACGTTAGAGAAATAAGAATTTACTTACCGATAATTCTATTTCTCGTAGTCCGTAGTGGATGCTGGGAACTCCGTAAGGACCATGGGGAATAGCGGCTCCGCAGGAGACTGGGCACAAAAGTAAAGCTTCAGGACTACCTGGTGTGCACTGGCTCCTCCCCCTATGACCCTCCTCCAAGCCTCAGTTAGGATACTGTGCCCGGACGAGCGTACACAATAAGGAAGGATTTATGAATCCCGGGTAAGACTCATACCAGCCACACCAATCACACCGTACAACCTGTGATCTGAACCCAGTTAACAGCATCATAACAGAGGAGCCTCTGGATAGATGGCTCACAACAACAATAACCCGATTTAGTTAACAATAACTATGTACAAGTATTGCAGACAATCCGCACTTGGGATGGGCGCCCAGCATCCACTACGGACTACGAGAAATAGAATTATTGGTAAGTAAATTCTTATTTTCTCTGACGTCCTAGTGGATGCTGGGAACTCCGTAAGGACCATGGGGATTATACCAAAGCTCCCAAATGGGCGGGAGAGTGCGGATGACTCTGCAGCACCGAATGAGAGAACTCAAGGTCCTCCTCAGCCAGGGTATCAAATTTGTAGAATTTAGCAAACGTATTTGCCCCTGACCAAATAGCTGCTCGGCAAAGTTGTAAAGCCGAGACCCCTCGGGCAGCCGCCCAAGATGAGCCCACCTTCCTTGTGGAATGGGCTTTTACAGATTTTGGCTGTGGCAGGCCTGCCACAGAATGTGCAAGCTGAATTGTATTACAAATCCAACGAGCAATAGTCTGCTTAGAAGCAGGAGCACCCAGCTTGTTGGGTGCATACAGGATAAACAGCGAGTCAGATTTTCTGACTCCAGCCGTCCTGGAAACATATATTTTCAGGGCCCTGACTATGTCCAACAACTTGGAGTCCTCCAAGTCACTAGTAGCCGCAGGTACCACAATAGGTTGGTCCAGATGAAACGCTGAAACCACCTTAGGGAGAAAATGAGGACGAGTCCTCAATTCCGCCCTGTCTGAATGGAAGATCAGATAAGGGCTTTTACAGGATAAAGCCGCCAATTCTGACACGCGCCTGGCCTAGGCCAGGGCCAACAGCATGACCACTTTCCATGTGAGATATTGTAACTCCACAGATTCAAGTGGTTCAAACCATTGTGACTTTAGAAACCCCAAACTACATTGAGATCCCAAGGTGCCACTGGAGGCACAAAAGGAGGCTGTATATGCAGTACCCCTTTTACAAACGTCTGAACTTCAGGAACTGAAGCTAGTTCTTTCTGGAAGAAAATTGACAGGGCCGAAATTTGAACCTTAATGGACCCCAATTTTAGGCCCATAGACACTCCTGTTTGCAGGAAATGCAGGAATCGACCTAGTTGAAATTCCTCCATCGGGGCCTTACTGGCCTCGCACCACGCAACATATTTTCGCCTAATGCGGTGATAATGCTTTGCGGTTACATCCTTCCTGGCTTTGATCAGGGTAGGGATGACTTCATCCGGAATGCCTTTTTCCTTCAGGATCCGGCGGTTCAACCGCCCTGCCGTCAAACGCAGCCACGGTAAGTCTTGGAATAGATAGGGTCCTTGATGGAGCAGGTCCCTTCTTAGAGGTAGAGGCCACGGGTCCTCCGTGAGCATCTCTTGAAGTTCCGGGTACCAAGTCCTTCTTGGCCAATCCGGAGCCACAAGTATAGTTCTTACTCCCCTCCGTCTTATAATTCTCAATACTTTTGGTAAGAGAGGAAGAGGAGGGAACCCATACACTGACTAGTACACCCACGGTGTTACCAGAGCGTCCACAGCTATTGCCTGAGGGTCCCTTGACCTGGCGCAATACCTGTCCAATTTTTTGTTTAGGCGGGACGCCATCATGTCCACCTTTGGTTTTTCCCAACGGTTTACAATCATGTGGAAGACTTCTGCTGAGGAAGTCTGTTTCCCAGTTGTCCGCTCCCGGAATGAACACTGCTGACAATGCTATCACATGATTTTCCGCCCAGCGAAAAATCCTTGCAGCTTCTCTACGTGGGCGACTGCCGTGATGTTGTCCGACTGGATCAGCACCGGCTGACCTTGAAGTAGAGGTCTTGCTTGGCTTAGGGCATTGTAAATGGCCTTTAGCTCCAAGATATTTATGTGAAGTGATGTCTCCAGGCTTGACCACAAGCCCTGGACATTTCTTCCCTGTGTGACTGCTCCCCAGCCTCGCAGGCTGGCATCCGTGGTCACCAGGACCCAGTCCTGAATGCCGAATCTGCGCCCTCTAGAAGATGAGCACTCTGCAACCACCACAGGAGAGACACCCTTGTCTTTGGTGACAGGGTTATCCGCTGATGCATCTGAAGATGCGTTCCGGACCACTTTTCCAGCAGGTCCCACTGGAAAGTTCTTGCGTGGAATCTGCCGAATGGAATTGCTTCGTAGGAAGCCACCATTTTTCCCAGGACCCTTGTGCACTGCTGCACTGACACTTGGCCTGGTTTTAGGAGGTTTCTGACTAGTTCGGATAACTCCCTGGCTTTCTCCTCCTGGAGAAACACCTTTTTCTGGACTGTGTCCAGGATCGTCCTTAGGAATAGAAGACGTGTCGTCGGGATCAGCTGCGATTTTGGAATATTAAGAATCCAACCGTGCTGCCGCAACACTACTTAAGATAGTGCTACCCCGACTACCAACCGTTCCCTGGATCTTGCCCTTATCCGGAGATCGTCCAAGTAAGGGATAATTAAAACTCCCTTCCTTCGAAGGAGTATCATCATTTCGGCCATTACTTTGGTAAAGACCCGGGGTGCCGTGGACAAACCAAACGGCAGCGTCTGAAACTGATAGTGACAGTTCTGTACCACAAACCTGAGGTACCCTTGGTGAGAAGGGTAAATTGGGACATGGAGATAAGCCTCCTTGATGTCCAGAGACACCATATAATCCCCTTCTTCCAGGTTTGCCATCACCGCTCTGAGTGACTCCATCTTGAATTTGAACCTTTGTATGTAAGTGTTCAAGGATTTCAGATTTAAATTAGGTCTCACCGAGCCGTCCGGCTTCGGTACCACAAACAGCGTGGAATAATACCCCTTTCCCTGTTGTAGGAGGGGTACCTTGATTATCACCTGCTGGGAATACAGCTTGTGAATGGCTTCCCATACCGCCTCCCTGTCGGAGGGAGACGTCGGTAAAGCAGACTTTAGGAAAACGGCGAAGGGGAGACGTCTCGAATTCCAATTTGTACCCCTGAGATACCACCTGAAGGATCCAGGGGTCCCCTGTGAGTGAGCCCACTGCACGCTGAAATTTTTGAGACGGGCCCCCACCGTGCCTGAGTCCGCTTGTAAAGCCCCAGCGTCATGCTGAGGACTTGGCAGAAAACGGGAGAGGGCTTCTGTTCCTGGGAACTGGCTGTTTGCTGCAGCCTTTTTCCTCTCCCTCTGCCACGGGGCAGAAATGAGGAGCCTTTTGCCCGCTTGCCCTTATGGGGCCCAAAGGACTGCGCCTGATAATACGGCGTCTTCTTATGTTGAGAGGCTACCTGGGGTAAAAATGTGGATTTTCCAGCCGTTGCCGTGGCCACCAGGTCTGTTAGACCTACCCCAAATAACTCCTCCCTTTTATAAGGCGATACTTCCATATGCCTTTTGGAATCAGCATCACCTGACCACTGTCTTGTCCATAACCCTCTTCTGGCAGATATGGACAGCGCACTTACTCTTGATGCCAGTCGGCAAATATCCCTCTGTGCATCACGTATATATAGAAATGCATCTTTTAAATGCTCTATAGTCAGTAATATACTGTCCCTATCTAGGGTATCAATATTGTCAGTCAGGGAATCCGACCAAGCCACCCCAGCACTGCACATCCAGGCTGAGGCGATTGCTGGTCGCAGTATCACACCCGTGTGAGTGTATATACATTTTAGGATATTTTACTGCTTTCTGTCAGCAGGTTCCTTAAGGGCGGCCGTATCCGGGGACGGTAGTGCCACCTGTTTAGACAAGCGTGTGAGCGCTTTATTCACCCTAGGGGGTGTTTCCCCAACGTGCCCTATCCTCTGGCGGGAAGGGGTATGATGCTAATAACTTTTTAGGAATTAACAGTTTTTATCGGGGGAAACCCACGCATCATCACACACTTCATTTAATTCGTCAGATGCAGGAAAAACTACAGGCAGTTTTTTCTCACCCAACATAATACCCTTTTTAGTGGTACTGGTATTATCAGAAATGTGTAAAAATAAGATTTTACTTACCGATAAATCTATTTCTCGTATTCCGTAGTGGATGCTGGGGACTCCGTCAGGACCATGGGGATTAGCGGCTCCGCAGGAGACAGGGCACAAAAATAAAGCTTTAGGATCAGGTGGTGTGCACTGGCTCCTCCCCCTATGACCCTCCTCCAAGCCTCAGTTAGGATACTGTGCCCGGACGAGCGTACACAATAAGGAAGGATTTTGAATCCCGGGTAAGACTCATACCAGCCACACCAATCACACCGTACAACTTGTGATCTGAACCCAGTTAACAGTATGACAACGTAGGAGCCTCTGAACAGACTGCTCACAACAATAACAACCCGATTTTTTTGTAACAATAACCATGTACAAGTATTGCAGACAATCCGCACTTGGGATGGGCGCCCAGCATCCACTACGGACTACGAGAAATAGATTTATCGGTAAGTAAATTCTTATTTTCTCTAACGTCCTAGTGGATGCTGGGGACTCCGTCAGGACCATGGGGATTATACCAAAGCTCCCAAACGGGCGGGAGAGTGCGGATGACTCTGCAGCACCGAATGAGAGAACTCCAGGTCCTCTTTAGCCAGGGTATCAAATTTGTAGAATTTTACAAACGTGTTCTCCCCCGACCACGTAGCTGCTCGGCAGAGTTGTAATGCCGAGACCCCTCGGGCAGCCGCCCAGGATGAGCCCACCTTCCTTGTGGAATGGGCCTTGACAGATTTAGGCTGTGGCAGGCCTGCCACAGAATGTGCAAGTTGAATTGTGCTACAAATCCAACGAGCAATCGTCTGCTTAGAAGCAGGAGCACCCAGCTTGTTGGGTGCATACAGTATAAACAGCGAGTCAGATTTTCTGACTCCAGCCGTCCTTGAAATACATATTTTCAATGCCCTGACAACGTCCAGCAACTTGGAATCCTCCAAATCGCTAGTAGCCGCAGGCACCACAATAGGCTGGTTCAGGTGAAACGCTGACACCACCTTAGGCAGAAAATGAGGACGCGTCCGCAGTTCTGCCCTGTCCGAATGGAAAATCAGATATGGGCTTTTATACGATAAAGCCGCCAATTCTGACACTCTCCTGGCTGAAGCCAGAGCCAGTAGCATGGTTACTTTCCATGTAAGATATTTCAAATCCGCCGATTTGAGTGGCTCAAACCAATGGGATTTGAGAAAATCCAAAACTACATTAAGGTCCCACGGAGCCACTGGGGGCACAACCGGGGGCTGTATATGTAGTACTCCTTTTACAAAAGTCTGGACTTCAGGAACTGAAGCCAATTCTTTCTGGAAGAAAATCGACAGGGCCGAAATTTGAACCTTAATGGACCCCAACTTGAGGCCCATAGACAATCCTGTTTGCAGGAAATGTAGGAATCGACCCAATTGAAATTCCTCCGTGGGGGCCTTCCTGGCCTCACACCACGCAACATATTTTCTCCAAATGCGGTGATAATGTTGTGCAGTCACCTCCTTCCTGGCTTTAACCAGTGTAGGAATGACCTCTTCTGGAATGCCTTTTTCCCTTAGAATTCGGCGTTCAACCGCCACGCCGTCAAACGCAGCCGCGGTAAGTCTTGGAATAGACACGGTCCCTGCTGAATCAGGTCCCGTCTTAGAGGTAGAGGCCACGGATTTTCCGTGAGCATCTCCTGAAGTTCCGGGTACCAAGTTCTTCTTGGCCAATCCGGAGCCACGAGTATCGTTCTTACTCCCCTTTGCCGTATAATTCTCAGTACTTTGGGTATGAGAGGCAGAGGAGGAAACACATACACTGACTGGAACACCCACGGTGTTACCAGAGCGTCCACAGATATTGCTTGAGGGTCTCTTGACCTGGCGCAATACCTGTCCAGTTTTTTGTTGAGGCGAGACGCCATCATATCCACCTTTGGTTTTTCCCAACGGTTCACAATCATGTGGAAGACTTCTGGATGAAGTCCCCACTCTCCCGGGTGTAGATCGTGTCTGCTGAGGAAGTCTGCTTCCCAGTTGTCCACTCCCGGAATGAACACTGCTGACAGTGCTATCACATGATCTTCCGCCCAGCGAAGAATCCTTGCAGCTTCTGCCATTGCTCTCCTGCTTCTTGTGCCGCCCTGTCTGTTTACGTGGGCGACTGCCGTGATGTTGTCTGACTGGATCAACACCGGCTGACCCCGAAGCAGGGGTTTTGCCAGGCTTAGAGCATTGTAAATCGCTCTTAGCTCCAGTATATTTATGTGAAGAGACATCTCCAGGTTTGACCATACTCCATGGAAGTTTCTTCCCTGTGTGACCGCTCCCCAGCCTCTCAGACTGGCATCCGTGGTCACCAGGACCCAGTCCTGTATGCCGAATCTGCGGCCTTCTAACAGATGAGCACTCTGCAACCACCACAGAAGAGACACCCTTGTCCGTGGCGATAAGGTTATCCGCTGATGCATCTGCAGATGCGATCCGGACCATTTGTCCAGCAGATCCCACTGAAAAGTTGGTGCGTGGAATCTGCCGAATGGGATTGCTTCGTAAGAAGCCACCATCTTTCCCAGGACTCTTGTGGATTGATGCACAGACACTTTTCCTGGTTTTAGGAGGTTCCTGACAAGTTCGGATAACTCCTTGGCTTTCTCCTCCGGAAGAAACACCTTTTTCTGAACCGTGTCCAGAATCATTCCCAGGAACAGCAGACGTGTTGTCGGGGTCAACTGAGATTTTGGGAAATTCAGAATCCACCCGTGTTGTTGCAGCACTACTTGGGTTAGTGCTACTCCGTCCTCCAGCTGTTCTCTGGACCTTGCCCTTATCAGGAGATCGTCCAAGTAAGGGATAATTAATACGCCTCTTCTTCGCAGAAGAATCATCATTTCGGCCATTACCTTGGTAAAGACCCGAGGTGCCGTGGACAATCCAAACGGCAGCGTCTGAAACTGATAATGACAGTTTTGCACCACGAACCTGAGGTACCCTTGATGTGAAGGGCAAATTGGGACATGCAGGTAAGCATCTTTTATGTCCAGTGACACCATAAAGTCCCCTTCTTCCAGATTCGCTATCACTGCTCTGAGTGATTCCATCTTGAACTTGAATTTTTGTATGTACAGGTTCAAAGATTTCAGATTTAGAATAGGTCTTACCGAGCCGTCCGGCTTCGGTACCACAAATAGCGTGGAGTAATACCCCTTTCCCTGTTGTAGGAGGGGTACCTTGACTATCACCTGCTGAGAAAACAGCTTGTGAATGGCTTCCAATACCGTCGCCCTGTCTGAGGGAGACGTTGGCAAAGCAGACTTTAGGAACCGGCGAGGGGGAGACTTCTCGAATTCCAACCTGTAACCCTGAGATACTACCTGCAGGATCCAGGGGTCCACCTGTGAGCAAGCCCACTGCGCGCTGAAATTCTTGAGTCGACCCCCCACCGCTCCTGAGTCCGCTTGTAAAGCCCCAGCGTCATGCTGAGGGCTTTGCAGAACCCGCGGAGGGCTTCTGTTCCTGGGAAGGGGCTGCTTGCTGCCCTCTCTTACCCTTTCCTCTGCCTCGGGGCAGATATGACTGTCCTTTTGCCCGCTTGTTCTTATAGGACCGAAAGGACTGCGGCTGAAAATAAGAATTTACTTACCGATAATTCTATTTCTCGGAGTCCGTAGTGGATGCTGGGGTTCCTGAAAGGACCATGGGGAATAGCGGCTCCGCAGGAGACAGGGCACAAAAAGTAAAGCTTTAGGATCAGGTGGTGTGCACTGGCTCCTCCCCCTATGACCCTCCTCCAAGCCTCAGTTAGGATACTGTGCCCGGACGAGCGTACACAATAAGGAAGGATTTTGAATCCCGGGTAAGACTCATACCAGCCACACCAATCACACTGTACAACCTGTGATCTGAACCCAGTTAACAGTATGATAACAGCGGAGACTCTGAAAAGATGGCTCACAACAATAATAACCCGATTTTTGTAACTATGTACAAGTATTGCAGATAATCCGCACTTGGGATGGGCGCCCAGCATCCACTACGGACTCCGAGAAATAGAATTATCGGTAAGTAAATTCTTATTTTCTCTATCGTCCTAGTGGATGCTGGGGTTCCTGAAAGGACCATGGGGATAATACCAAAGCTCCCAAACGGGCGGGAGAGTGCGGATGACTCTGCAGCACCGAATGAGAGAACTCCAGGTCCTCCTTAGCCAGGGTATCAAATTTGTAGGATTTTACCAACGTGTTTGCCCCTGACTAAATAGCCGCTCGGCAAAGTTGTAAAGCCGAGACCCCTCGGGCAGCCGCCCAAGATAAGCCCACCTTCCTTGTGGAATGGGCATTTACATATTTTGGCTGTGGCATGCCTGCCACAGAATGTGCAAGCTGAATTGTATTACACATCCAACTAGCAATAGTCTGCTTAGAAGCAAGAGCACCCAGTTTGTTGGGTGCATACAGGATAACAGCAAGTCAGTTTTCCTGACTCCAGCTGTCCTGGAACCTATATTTACAGGGCCCTGACAACATCTAGCAACCTGGAGTCCTCCAAGTCCCTAGTAGGCGCAAGGCACCAAAATAAGCTGGTTCAGGTGAAACACTGACACCACCTTAGGGAGAGAACTGGGGACGAGTCCGCAGCTCTGCCCTGTCCAAATGGACAACCAGATATGGGCTTTTTTGAGAAAAAAACCACCAATTTGACACTCGCCACCAGGCCAGGGCCAAGAGCATGGTCACTTTTCATGTGAGATGCTTCAAATCCACAGATTTGACTGGTTTTAAACCAATGTGATTTGAGGAATCCCAGAACTACGTTGAGATCCCACAGTGCCACTGGAGGCACAAAAGGGGGTTGTATATGCAATACTCCCTTGACAAACTTCTGGACTTCAGGAACTGAAGCCACTTCTTTCTGGAAGAAAATCGACAGGGCCGAAATTTGAACCTTAATGGACCCCAATTTGAGGCCCATAGACACTCCTGTTTGCAGGAAATGCAGGAATCGACCGAGTTGAAATTTCTTCGTGGGGCCTTTCTGGCCTCACACCACGCAACATATTTTTGCCACATGTGGTGATAATGTTGTGCGGTCACCTCCTTTCTGGCTTTGACCAGGGTAGGAATGACCTCTTCCGGAATGCCTTTTTCCCTTAGGATCCGGCGTTCCACCGCCATGCCGTCAAACGCAGCTGCGGTAAGTCTTGGAACAGACATGGTACTTGCTGAAACAAGTCCCTTCTTAGCGGCAGAGGCCATAAGTCCTCTGTGAGCATCTCTTGAAGTTCCGGGTACCAAGTCCTTCTTGGCCAATCCGGAGCCATGAGTATAGTTCTTACTCCTCTACGTCTTATAAGTCTCAGTACCTTAGGTATGAGAAGCAGAGGATGGAACACATACACCGACTGGTACATCCATGGTGTTACCAGAACGTCCACAGCTATTGCCTGAGGGTCTCTTAACCTGGCGCAATACCTGTCCCGTTTTTTGTTCAGACGGGACGCCATCATGTCCACCTTTGGTATTTCCCAACGGTTTACAATCATGTGGAAAACTTCCCGATGAAGTTTCCACTCTGCCGGGTGGAGGTCGTGCCTGCTGAGGAAGTCTGCTTCCCAGTTTCCATTCCCGGAATGAAACACTGCTGACAGTGCTATCACATGATTTTCCGCCCAGCGAAAAGTCCTTGCAGTTTTTGCCATTGCCCTCCTGCTTCTTGTGCCGCCCTGTCTATTTACGTGGGCGACTGCCGTGATGTTTTTCCCACTGGATCAATACCGGCTGACCTTGAAGAAGAGGTCTTGCTAAGCTTAGAGTATTATAAATTTACCCTTAGCTCCAGTATATTTATGTGGAGAAAAGTCTCCAGACTTGATCACACTCCCTGGAAATTTTTTCCTTGTGTGACTGCTCCCCAGCCTCTCGGGCTGGCCTCCGTGGTCACCAGCATCCAATCCTGAATGCCGAATCTGCGGCCCTCTAGAAGATGAGCACTCTGTAACCACCACAGGAGAGACACCCTTGTCCTTGGATATAGGGTTATCCGCTGATGTATCTGAAGATGTGATCCGGACCATTTGTCCAGCAGATCCCACTGAAAAATTCTTGCGTGAAATCTGCCGAATGGAATTGCTTCGTAGGAAGTCACCATCTTTACCAGGACCCTTGTGCAATGATGCACTGATTTTAGGAGGTTCCTGACTAGCTCGGATAACTCCCTGGCTTTCTCTTCCGGGAGAAACACCTTTTTCTGGACTGTGTCCAGAATCATCCCTAGGCACAGCAGACTTGTCGTCGGGATCAGCTGCGATTTTGGAATATTTAGAATCCACCCGTGCTGTTGTAGCAGTATCCGAGATAGTGCTACTCCGACCTCCAACTGTTCCCTGGACTTTGCCCTTATCAGGAGATCGTCCAAGTAAGGGATAATTAAGACGCCTTTTCTTCGAAGAAGAATCATCATTTCGGCCATTACCTTGGTAAAGACCCGGGGTGCCGTGGACAATCCAAACGGCAGCGTCTGAAACTGATAGTGACAGTTCTGTACCACGAACCTGAGGTACCCTTAGTGAGAAGGGCAAATTTTGGACATGGAGGTAAGCATCCCTGATGTCTCGGGACACTATATAGTCCCCTTCTTCCTGGTTCGTTATCACTGCTCTGAGTGACTCCATCTTGATTTGAACCTTTGTAAGTGTTCAAATTTTTTTAGATTTAGAATAGGTCTCACCTAGCCTTCTGGCTTCAGTACCACAATATAGTGTGGAATAATACCCCTTTTCTTGTTGTAGGAGGGGTAATTTGATTATCACCTGCTGGAAATACAGCTCGTGAATTGTTTCCCATACTGCCTCCTTGTCGGAGGGAGACCTTGGTAAAGCAGACTTCAGGAGCCTGCGCAGGGGAAACGTCTCGACATTCCAATCTGTACCCCTGGGATACTACATGTAGGATCCAGGGGTCCTGTACGGTCCCAGCGTCATGCTGAGAGCTTGGCAGAAGCGGTGGAACGCTTCTGTTCCTGGGAATGGGCTGCCTGCTGCAGTCTTCTTCCCTTTCCTCTATCCCTGGGCAGATATGACTCTTATAGGGACGAAAGGACTGAGGCTGAAAAGACGGTGTCTTTTTCTGCAGAGATGTGACTTAGGGTAAAAAACGGTGGATTTTCCAGCAGTTGCCGTGGCCACCAGGTCCGATGGACCGACCCCAAATAACTCCTCTTCCTTTATACGGCAATACACCTTTGTGCCGTTTGGAATCTGCATCACCTGACCACTGTCGTGTCCATAAACATCTTCTGGCAGATATGGACATCGCACTTACTCTTGATGCCAGAGTGCAAATATCCCTCTGTGCATCTCGCATATATAGAAAATGCATCCTTTAAATGCTCTATAGTCAATAAAATACTGTCCCTGTCAAGGGTATCAATATTTTTAGTCAGGGAATCCGACCAAGCCACCCCAGCTCTGCACATCCAGGCTGAGGCGATCGCTGGTCGCAGTATAACACCAGTATGTGTGTATATACTTTTTATGATATTTTCCAGCCTCCGGTCAGCTGGCTCCTTGAGGACGGCCCTATCTATAAACGGTACCGCCACTTGTTTTGATAAGCGTGTGAGCGCCTTATCCACCCTAAGGGGTGTTTCCCAACGCGCCCTAACTTCTGGCGGGAAAGGGTATACCGCCCATAATTTTCTATCGGGGGGAACCCACGCATCATCACACACTTCATTTAATTTATCTGATTCAGGAAAAACTACGGTAGTTTTTTCACATCCCACATAATACCCTCTTTTGTGGTACTTGTAGTATCAGAAATATGTAACACCTCCTTCATTGCCCTTAACGTGTGGCCCTAATAAGGAATACGTTTGTTTATTCACCATCGACACTGGATTCAGTGTCCGTGTCTGTGTCTGTGTCGACCGACTAAAGTAAACGGGCGTTTTAAAACCCCTGACGGTGTTTCTGAGACGTCTGGACCGGTACTAATTGTTTGTCGGCCGTCTCATGTCGTCAACCGACCTTGCAGCGTGTTGACATTATCACGTAATTCCCTAAATAAGCCATCCATTCCGGTGTCGACTCCCTAGAGAGTGACATCACCATTACAGGCAATTGCTCCGCCTCCTCACCAACATCGTCCTCATACATGTCGACACACACGTACCGACACACAGCACACACACAGGGAATGCTCTGATAGAGGACAGGACCCACTAGCCCTTTGGAGAGACAGAGGGAGAGTTTGCCAGCACACACCAAAAAACGCTATAATTATATAGGGACAACCTTATATAAGTGTTTTCCCTTATAGCATCTTTTATATATTTCTAACGCCAAATTAGTGCCCCCCCTCTCTGTTTTAACCCTGTTTCTGTAGTGCAGTGCAGGGGAGAGCCTGGGAGCCTTCCCTCCAGCCTTTCTGTGAGGGAAAATGGCGCTGTGTGCTGAGGAGATAGGCCCCGCCCCTTTTTCGGCGGGCTCGTCTCCCGCTCTTTAATGGATTCTGGCAGGGGTTAAATATCTCCATATAGCCCCCGGAGGCTATATGTGAGGTATTTTTAGCCAAAAAAGGTTTTCATTTGCCTCCCAGGGCGCCCCCTCCCAGCGCCCTGCACCCTCAGTGACTGCCGTGTGAAGTGTGCTGAGAGGAAATGGCGCACAGCTGCAGTGCTGTGCGCTACCTTAAGAAGACTGAGGAGTCTTCTGCCGCCGATTCTGGACCTCTTCTCGTTTCAGCATCTGCAAGGGGGCCGGCGGCGAGGCTCCGGTGACCATCCAGGCTGTACCTGTGATCGTCCCTCTGGAGCTAATGTCCAGTAGCCAAAGAAGCCAATCCATCCTGCACGCAGGTGAGTTCACTTCTTCTCCCCTAAGTCCCTCGTTGCAGTGATCCTGTTGCCAGCAGGACTCACTGTAAAATAAAAAACCTAAGCTAAACTTTTCTAAGCAGCTCTTTAGGAGAGCCACCTAGATTGCACCCTTCTCGGCCGGGCACAAAAATCTAACTGAGGCTTGGAGGAGGGTCATAGGGGGAGGAGCCAGTGCACACCACCTGATCCTAAAGCTTTACTTTTTGTGCCCTGTCTCCTGCGGAGCCGCTATTCCCCATGGTCCTTTCAGGAACCCCAGCATCCACTAGGACGATAGAGAAAAGACGGTGTCTTTTTCTGTTGGGAGGGGGTCTGAGGTAAAAAGGTGGATTTCCCGGCAGTTGCCGTGGCCACCAAATCCGATAGACCGACGCCAAATAATTCCTCCCCTTTATACGGCAATACTTCCATATGCCGTTTGGAATCCGCATCACCTGACCACTGTCGTGTCCATAAACTTCTTCTGGCAGATATGGACATCGCACTTACTCTCGATGCCAGAGTGCAAATATCCCTCTGAGCATCTCGCATATAAAGAAAAGCATCCTTTAATTGCTCTAAAGTCTGTAAAATACTGTCCCTATCCAGGGTATCAATATTTTCAGTCAGGGAATCCGACCAGACCACTCCAGCACTGCACATCCAGGCTGAGGCGATGGCTGGTCGCAGTATAACACCAGTATGTGTGTATATACTTTTTAGAGTAGTTTCCAGCCTCCTATCAGCTGGATCCTTGAGGGCGGCCGTATCAGGAGACGGTAACGCCACTTGTTTTGATAAGCGTGTGAGCGCCTTATCCACCTTAGGGGGTGTTTCCCAGCGCGCCCTAACCTCTGGCGGGAAAGGGTATAATGCCAATAACTTTTTAGAAATTAGCCCTTTTCTATCTGGGTTAACCCACGCTTCATCACATACATCATTCAATTCCTCTGATTCAGGAAAAAATAAGAATTTACTTACCGATAATTCTATTTCTCGTAGTCCGTAGTGGATGCTGGGAACTCCGTAAGGACCATGGGGAATAGCGGCTCCGCAGGAGACAGGGCACATCTAAAGAAAGCTTTAGGATCACCTGGTGTGCACTGGCTCCTCCCCCTATGACCCTCCTCCAAGCCTCAGTTAGGATACTGTGCCCGGACGAGCGTACACAATAAGGAAGGATTTTGAATCCCGGGTAAGACTCATACCAGCCACACCAATCACACTGTACAACTTGTGATCTGAACCCAGTTAACAGCATGATAATAGAGAAGCCTCTATAAAAGATGGCTCACTACAACAATAACCCGAATTTTTTGGTAACAATAATTATGTACCAGTATTGCAGACAATCCGCACTTGGGATGGGCGCCCAGCATCCACTACGGACTACGAGAAATAGAATTATCGGTAAGTAAATTCTTATTTTCTCTAACGTCCTAGTGGATGCTGGGAACTCCGTAAGGACCATGGGGATTATACCAAAGCTCCCAAACGGGCGGGAGAGTGCGGATGACTCTGCAGCACCGAATGAGAGAACTCCAGGTCCTCCTCAGCCAGGGTATCAAATTTGTAGAATTTTACAAACGTATTTGCTCCTGACCAAATAACTGCTCGGCAAAGTTGTAAAGCCGAGACCCCTCGGGCAGCTGCCCAAGATGAGCCCACCTTCCTTGTGGAGTGGGCATTTTAAGATTTTTGGCTGTGGCAGGCCTGCCACAGAATGTGCAAGCTGAATTGTACTACAAATCCAATGAGCAATCGTCTGCTTAGAAGCAGGAGCACCCAGTTTGTTGGGTGCATACAGGATAAACAGCGAGTCAGATTTTCTGACTCCAGCCGTCCTGGAAACATATTTACAGGGCCCTGACCACGTCAAGCAACTTGGAATCCTCCAAGTCCTTAGTAGCCGCAGGTACCACAATAGGTTGCTTCATGTGAAATGCAGAAACCACCTTAGGTAGAAATTGAGGACAAGTCCTCAATTCTGCCCTGTCAGAATGAAATATTAAATAAGGGCTTTTATATGATAAAGCCGCCAATTCTGACACACGCCTGGCTGAAGCCAGGGCTAACAGCATCGTCACCTTCCATGTGAGATATTTTAAGTCCACAGTGGTGAGTGGTTCAAACCAATGTGACTTTAGGAAACTCAACACAACATTGAGATCCCAAGGTGCCACTGGAGGCACAAAAGGAGGCTGTATATGCAGTACCCCTTTTACAAATGTCTGAACTTCAGGCACTGAAGCCAGTTCCTTTTGGAAGAAAATCGACAGGGCCGAAAATTGAACCTTAATGGACCCTAATTTTAGGCCCATAGACAGTCCTGTTTGCAGGAAATGGAGGAAACGACCCAGTTGAAATTCCTCTGTAGGGGCCTTCTTGGCCTCCCACCACGCAACATATTTTCGCCAAATGCGGTGATAATGTTTTGCGGTTACGTCCTTCCTGGTCTTGACCAGGGTAGGGATGACTTCATCTGGAATGCCTTTCCTTCAGGATCCGGCGTTCAACCACCAAGCCGTCAAACGCAGCCGCGGTAAGTCTTGGAACAAACAAGGCCCCTGCTGGAGCAGGTCCTTTCTTAGAGGTAGAGGCCACGGTTCGTCCGTGAGCATCTCTTGAAGTTCCGGATACCAAGTTCTTCTTGGCCAATCCGGAGCCACGAGTATCGTTCTTACTCCCCTTTGCCGTATAATTCTCAGTACTTTTGGTATGAGAGGCAGAGGAGGGAACACATACACTGACTGGAACACCCACGGTGTTACCAGAGCGTCCACAGCTATTGCCTGAGGGTCTCTTGACCTGGCGCAATACCTGTCCAGTTTTTTGTTGAGGCGGGACGCCATCATATCCACCTTTGGTTTTTTCCAACGGTTCACAATCATGTGGAAGACTTCTGGATGAAGTCCCCACTCTCCCGGGTGTAGATCGTGTCTGCTGAGGAAGTCTGCTTCCCAGTTGTCCACTCCCGGAATGAACACTGCTGACAGTGCTATCACATGATCTTCCGCCCAGCGAAGAATCCTTGCAGCTTCTGCCATTGCCCCCCTGCTTCCCGTGCCGCCCTGTCTGTTTACGTGGGCGACTGACGTGATGTTGTCCGATTGGATCAATACCGCCTGACCCTGAAGCAGGGGTTTCGCTTGACTTAGGGCATTGTAAATGGCCCTTAGTTCCAGAATGTTTATATGAAGAGATGTCTCCAGGCTTGACCATAAGCCCTGGAAATTCCTTCCCTGTGTGACTGCTCCCCAGCATCGCAGGCTGGCATCCGTGGCCACCAGGACCCAGTCCCGAATGCCGAATCTGCGGCCCTCTAGAAGATGAGCACTCTGCAACCACCACAGGAGGGATACCCTTGTCCCCGGTGACAGGGTTATCCGCTGAAGCATCTGAAGATGCGACCCGGACCATTTGTCCAGTAGGTTCCACTGGAAAGTCTTGCGTGGAATCTGCCGAATGGGATTGCTTCGTAGGAAGCCACCATTTTTACCCAGAACCCTTGTGCATTGATGCACTGAGACTTGGTTCGGTTTTAGGAGGTTCCTGACTAGCTCGGATAACTCCCTGGCTTTCTCCTCCGGGAGAAACACCTTCTTTCTGGACTGTGTCCAGGATCATCCCTAGGAACAGAAGACAAGTCGTCGGAACCAGCTGCGATTTTGGAATATTGAGAATCCAAATCGTGCTGCCGCAACACTACCTGAGATAGTGCTACACCGACTTCCAAGTGTTCCCTGGATCTTACCCTTATCAGGGAATCGTCCAAGTAAGGGATAACTAAAATTTCCTTCCTTCGAAGGGATATCATTTCGGCCATTACCTTGGTAAAGAACCGGGGTGCCGTGGACCATCCCTACGGCAGCGTCCGAACTGATAGTGACAGTTCTGTACCATAACCTGAAATACCCTTGGTGAGAAGGGTAAATTTTGACATGAAGGTAAGCATCCTTGATGTCCCGAGACATCATGTAGTCCCCTTCTTCCAGGTTTGCAATCACTGCTCTGAGTGACTCAATTTTGAATTTGAACCTCTGTATGCAAGTGTTCAAAGATTTTAGATTTTAAAATCGGTCTCACCGAGCCGTTTGGCTTCGGTACCACAATAGTGTGGAATAATACCCCGTTCCCTGTTGCAGGAGGGGTATCTTGATTATCACCTGCTGTGAATGGTTTCCAAAACTGCCTGTCAGCGGGAGACGTCGGTAAAACAGACCTTTGGAAACGGCGAGGGGGATACGTCTCGAATTCCAATTTGTACCCCTGAAATATTACCTGAAGGATCCAGGGGTCTACTTGCGAGTGAGCCCACTGCGCACTGAAATTCATTGAGAACGGGACCCCACCGTGCCTGAACTTGTAAAGCCCTAGCGTCATACTGAGGGCTTGGCAGAGGCGGAAAAGAGTTTCTGTTCCTTGGAACTGGCTGATCTCTGCAGCCATTTTCCTCTCCCTCTGTCACGAGCAGAAAAGAGGAACCCTTTTGTCCGCTTGCCAACCAGGACTGCGCCTGATAATACGGCGTCTTATTTTGAGAGGCGACCTGGGGTACATCCCCTTTTTTGTTAAGGCAATACTTCCAAATGCCGTTTGGAATCCGCATCACCTGACCACTTTACTGGTATAAGTGGACAACGCACTTATACTTGATGCCAGTCGGCAAATATTCCGCTGTGCATCATGCATATATAGAAATGCATCTTTTAATTGCTCTATAGGCAATAATATACTGTCCTTATCTAGGATATCAAATTTCCAGTCAGGGAATCCGACCACGCCAACCCAGCACTGCACATCCAGGCTGAGGCGATTGCTGGTCGCAGTATAACACCAGTATGTGTGTAAATACATTTTAGGATACCCTCCTGCTTTCTATCAGCAGGATCCCTAAGGGCAGCCATCTCCAGAGAGGGTAGAGCCCTTGTTCTTACAAGCGTGTGAGCGCCTTATCCCCCCTAGGGGGTGTTTCCCAACGCACCCTAACCTCTGGCGGGAAAAGGTATACTGCCAATAACTTTTTAGAAATTATCAATTGTTATCGGGGGGAAACCCACGCATCATCACACACCTCATTTTATTTCTCAGATTCAGGAAAACTACAGGAAGTTTTTCCTCACCAAACATAATACCCCTTTTTTTTTGGTGGTATTTATATTATCAGAAGAGTGTAAACTTTTTCCATTGCCTCAATCATGCAATGTGTGGCCCTATTGGAAATCACGGTTGTCTCTTCACCGTCGACACAGGAGTCAGTATCCGTGTCGGCGTCTGTATCTGAGGTAACGGGCGCTTTAGAGCCCCTGTATGAGACGTCTGGACATGCACAAGCTGAGTAGCCGGCTGTCTCATGTCAACCACTGTCTTTTATACAAAGCTGACACGTCACGCAATTTCAACAGTACATCCACTCAGGTGTCGACCCCCCAGGGGGTGACAACACTATTACAGACACTCTACTCCGTCTCCTCATCATTTTTCTCCTCATACATGTCGACACAAACGTACCGACACACAGCACACACACAGGGAATGCTCTGATAGAGGACAGGACCCCACTAGCCCTTTGGGGAGACAGAGGGAGAGTTTGCCAGCACACACCAGAGCGCTATATATATATATACAGGGATAACCTTATATAAGTGTTTTTCCCTTTATAGCTGCTGTATTGTTTATACTGCGCCTAATTTGTGCCCCCCTCTCTTTTTTTAACCCCTTTCTGTAGTGTAGTGACTGCAGGGGAGAGCCAGGGAGCTTCCCTCCAACTGAGCTGTGAGGGAAAATGGCGCCAGTGTGCTGAGGAGATAAGGACGCCGAGAAAGGGGCGGAGCCTATCATCCGTTTTCTTGTATGTTTTGGCAGGGGTTAAATGCATCCATATAGCCCAGGAGTTATATGTGATGCATTTATTTTAGCCATAAAAGGTTTTCTATCGATTTATTGCGTCTCAGGGCGCTGCCCCCCCAGCGCCCTGCACCCTCAGTGACCGGAGTGTGAAGTGTGCTGAGAGCAATGGCGCACAGCTGCGGTGCTGTGCGCCTACCTTTATCTGAAGACAGGAAAGTCTTCTGCCGCCGATTTTTCCGGACCTCTTCGCTCTTCTGGCTCTGTAAGGGGGCCGGCGGCGCGGCTCCGGTGACCCATCCAGGCTGAACCTGTGATCGTCCCTCTGGAGCTAATGTCCAGTAGCCTAAGAAGCCCAATCCACTCTGCATGCAGGTGAGTTCGCTTCTTCTCCCCTTAGTCCCTCGATGCAGTGAGCCTGTTGCCAGCAGGTCTCACTGAAAATAATAAACCTAAACTAAAACTTTCACAAAGAGCTCAGGAGAGCCCCTAGTGTGCACCCTTCTCGTCGGGCACAGAAAATCTAACTGAGGCTTGGAGGAGGGTCATAGGGGGAGGAGCCAGTGCACACCAGGTGATCCTAAAGCTTTCTTTAGATGTGCCCTGTCTCCTGCGGAGCCGCTATTCCCCATGGTCCTTACGGAGTTCCCAGCATCCACTAGGACGTTAGAGAAACTACAGGTAGTTTTTTCACCCCCCACATAATACCCCTTTTTGTGGTACTTGTAGTATCAGAGATATGCAAAGTCTCCTTCATTGCCGTGATCATATAACGTGTGGCCCTACTGGAAAATACGTTTGTTTCTTCACCGTCGACACTAGATTCAGTGTCCGTGTCTGGGTCTGTATCGACCGACTGAGGTAAAGGGCGTTTTACAGCCCCTGACGGTGTCTGAGACGCCTGGGCAGGTACCAACTGGTTTGACGGCCGTCTCATGTCGTCAACTGATTTTTGTAATGTGCTGACATTATCACGTAATTCCATAAACAAAGCCATCCATTCCGGTGTCGACTCCCTAGGGGGTGACATCACCATTACCGGCAATTGCTCTGCCTCCACACCAACATCGTCCTCATACATGTCGACACACACGTACCGACACACAGCAGACACACAGGGAATGCTCTATTGAAGACAGGACCCCACTAGCCCTTTGGGGAGACAGAGGGAGAGTTTGCCAGCACACACCCAAGCGCTATAATATATATGGGAACAACCCTATATAAGTGTTGTATCCTTATAGCAGCTTAAATATATTAATATCGCCAAAAAAAGTGCCCCCCCTCTCTGTTTTACCCTGTTTCTGTAGTGCAGTGCAGGGGAGAGTCCTGGGAGCCTTCCTCACAGCGGAGCTGAGCAGGAAAATGGCGCTGTGTGCTGAGGAGAATAAGCCCCGCCCCCTATTTCGGCGGGCTCTTCTCCGGAATCTGTGAGATCTGGCAGTGGTTAAATACATCCATATAGCCTCAAAGGGCTATATGTGATGTATTTTTAGCCATAAAAAGGTATTATATATTGCTGCCCAGGGCGCCCCCCCAACGCCCTGCACCCTCCGTGACCGCTGTGTGAAGTGTGCCGACAACAATGGCGCACAGCTGCAGTGCTGTGCGCTACCTCAGGAAGACTGAAAAGTCTTCTGCCGCCTGCTTCTGGACCTCTTCCATCTTCGGCATCTGCAAGGGGGGTCGGCGGCGCGGCTCCGGGACGAACCCCAGGGTGAGACCTGTGTTCCGACTCCCTCTGGAGCTAATGGTGTCCAGTAGCCTAAGAAGCCAATCCATCCTGCACGCAGGTGAGTTCACTTCTCTCCCCTAAGTCCCTCGATGCAGTGAGCCTGTTGCCAGCAGGACTCACTGAAAATAAAAAACCTAAAAACTTTTTCTAAGCAGCTCTTTAGGAGAGCCACCTAGATTGCACCCTGCTCGGACGGGCACAAAAACCTAACTGAGGCTTGGAGGAGGGTCATAGGGGGAGGAGCCAGTGCACACCACCTGATCCTAAAGCTTTATTTTTGTGCCCTGTCTCCTGCGGAGCCGCTAATCCCCATGGTCCTGACGGAGTCCCCAGCATCCACTAGGACGTTAGAGAAAACATTTTCCATAGCCTCAATCATGTAACGTGTGGCCCTACTGGAAGTCACATTCGTCTCTTAATCGTCGACACTGGAGTCAGTATCCGTGTCGGCGTCTGTATCTGCCATCTGCGGTAACGGGCGTTTTAGAGCCCCTGATGGCTTTTGAGACACCTGGACAGGCACAGGCTGAGTCGCCGGCTGTCTCATGTCATCAATCTTTTGTAAAGAGCTGACTCACATAATTCCTTCCATAAGCTCATCCACTCAGATGTCGACTCCCTAGGGGGTGACATCTCTGTTACAGGCAATTGCTCCGCCTCCACCTCATTTTCCTCCTTATACATGTCGACAACGTACCGACACACAGCACACACACAGGGAATGCTCTGATAGAGGACAGGACCCCACTAGCCCTTTGGGGAGACAGAGGGAGAGTATGCCAGCACACACCAGAGCGCTATATATATATATATATATATACAGGGATAACCTTATATAAGTGTTTTTCCCCTTATAGCTGCTGTATTGTTATACTGCGCCTAATTAGTGCCCCCCTCTCTTTTTTAACCCCTTTCTGTAGTGTAGTAACTGCAGGGGGGAGCCAGGGAGCTTCCCTCCAACGGAGCTGTGAGAGAAAATGGCGCCAGTGTGCTGAGGAGATAGGCTCCGCCCCCTTCTCGGCGGCCTTTTCTCCCGTTTTTCTGTGGAATCTGGCAGGGGTTAAAATTCATCCATATAGCCCTGGGGGCTATATGTGATGTATTTTCGCCAGCCAAGGTGTTTTTATTGCTGCTCAGGGCGCCCCCCCCTAGCGCCCTGCACCCTCAGTGACCGAAGTGTTAAGTGTGCTGAGGAGCAATGGCGCACAGCTGCAGTGCTGTGCGCTACCTTGGTGAAGACAGGATGTCTTCTGCCGCCGATTTTCCGGACCTCTTCTTGCTTCTGGCTCTGTAAGGGGGCCGGCGGCGCGGCTCTGGGACCGAGCTCCGAGGCTGGGCCTGTGTTCGGTCCCTCTGGAGCTAATGGTGTCCAGTAGCCTAAGAAGCCCAATCCACTCTGCACGCAGGTGAGTTCGCTTCTTCTCCCCTTAGTCCCTCGATGCAGTGAGCCTGTTGCTAGCAGGTCTCACTGAAAATAAAAAACCTAAAACTAAACTTTCACTAAGAAGCTCAGGAGAGCCCCTAGTGTGCATCCTTCTCGGCCGGGCACAAAAATCTAACTGAGGCTTGGAGGAGGGTCATAGGGGGAGGAGCCAGTGCACACCAGGTAGTCCTAAAGCTTTACTTTTGTGCCCAGTCTCCTGCGGAGCCGCTATTCCCCTTGGTCCATACGGAGTTCCCAGCATCCACTAGGACGTCAGAGAAAATAAGAATTTACTTACCGATAATTCTATTTCTCGTAGTCCGTAGGCCCATAGACACTGTTTACAGGAAATGCAGGAATCGACCTAGTTGAAATTCCTCCATCGGGCCTTACTGGCCTCGCACCACGCAACATATTTTCGCCAAATGCGGTGATAATGCTTTGCGGTTACATCCTTCCTGGCTTGATCAGGGTAGGGATGACTTCATCCGGAATGCCTTTTTCCTTCAGGATCCGGCGTTCAACCGCCCTGCCGTCAATCGCAGCCGCGGTAAGTCTTGGAATAGACAGGGTCCTTGCTGGAGCAGGTCCCTTCTTAGAGGTAGACTCCACGGGTCCTCCGTGAGCATCTCTTGAAGTTCCGGGTACCAAGTCCTTCTTGGCCAATCCGGAGCCACAAGTATAGTTCTTACTCCCCTCCGTCTTATAATTCTCAGTACTTTTGGTATGAGAGGAAGAGGAGGGAACACATACACTGACTGGTACACCCACGGTGTTACCATAGCGTCCACAGCTATTGCCTGAGGGTCCCTTGACCTGGCGCAATACCTGTCCAATTTTTTGTTTAGGCAGGACGCCATCATGTCCACCTTTGGTTTTTCCCAATGGTTTACAATCATGTGGAAGACTTCTGGGTGAAGTCCCCACTCTCCCAGGTGGAGGTCGTGCCTGCTGAAGAAGTCTGCTTCCCAGTTGTCCACTCCCAGAATGAACACTGCTGACAATGCTATCACATGATTTTCCGCCCAGCGAAAAATCCTTGCAGCTTCTGCCATTGCCCTCCTGCTTCTTGTGCCGCCCTGTCTGTTTACGTGGGCGACTGCCGTGAGGTTGTCCGACTGGATCAGCACCGGCTGACCTTGAAGCAGAGGTCTTGCTTGGCTTAGGGCATTGTAAATGGCCCTCAGTTCCAGAATTTATATGTAGGGAAGTCTCCTGACTTGACCATAGGCCCTGGAAATTTCTTCCCTGTGTGACTGCTCCCCAGCCTTGAAGGCTGGCATCCGTGGTCACCAGGACCCAGTCCTGTATGCCGAAACTGCGTCCCTCTAGAAGATGAGCACCCTGCATCCACCACAGTAGAGACACCCTGGTCCTTGGAGACAGGGTTATCATTTGATGCATTTGAAGATGCGATCCCGACCACTTATCTAAGAGGTCTCACTGGAAGGTCCTCGCATGGAACCTGCCGAATGGAATTGCTTCGTATGAAGCCACCATTTTTCCCAGGACTCGTGTGCAACGATGCACAGATACCCTTTTTGGTTTTAGGAGGTCTCTGACTAGAGATGACAGCTCCTTGGCTTTCTCCTGCGGGAGAAACACTTTTTTCAGTTCTGTGTCCAAAATCATCCCCAGGAACAGTAAGCGAGTGGAAGGAACCAGCTGTGACTTTGGAATGTTCAGAATCCAGCCATGCTGTTGTAGCACCTCCTGAGATAGTGCTACTCCGACCAGTAACTGCTCCCTGGACCTTGCCTTTATAAGGAGATCGTCCAAGTATGGGATAAATAAAAACTCCCTTTTTGAAGGAGTATCATCATTTCTGCCATTACCTTGGTAAACACCCTCGGTGCCGTGGACAGTCCAAACGATAGTGTCTGGAATTGGTAATGGCAATCCTGTACCACAATCTGAGGTACTCCTGGTGAGGAAGGTAAATAGGGACATGCAGGTAAGCATCCTTGATGTCCAGGGATACCATGTAATCCCCCTCGTCCAGGCTTGCAATAACCGCCCTGAGCGATTCCATCTTGAACTTTGTTATGTAAGTGTTCAAGGACTTCCATTTTAAAATGGGTCTCACCGAACCGGCTGGTTTCGGTACCACAAACAGTGTGGAATAGTAACCCCGTCCTTGTTGAAGTAGGGGCACCTTGACTATCACCTGCTGGGAATACAGCTTGTGAATTGCCTCTAGCACAGCCTCCCTGCCTGAGGGAGTTGTCGGCAAGGCAGATTTGAGTAAACGGCGGGGGGGGGGAAGACGCCTCGACTTCCAGCTTGTACCCCTGAGATACTACTTGACGGATCCAGGGATCCACCTGTGAGCAAGCCCACTGATCGCTGAAATTTTTGAGGCGGCCCCCCACCGTACCTGGCTACGCCTGTGGAGCCCCCGCGTCATGCGGTGGACTCAGAGGAAGCAGGGGAAGAATTTGGATTCTGGGAACTGGCTGCTGGTGCAGCTTTTTCCCTCTTCCCTCGTTTTACCCGCCTGCTTTTTTGAAGCCGAAAGGACTGTACCTGACAATACAGTGCGTTTCTTAGGCTGTGAGGAAACCAGAGGTAAAATATTTTCATCCCAGCTGTTGCTGTGGATACGAGGTCCCAGAGACCAACCCCAACCAATTCCTCACCCTTATAAGGCTCTATGTGCCTTTTAAAGTCAGCATCACCTGTCCAGTGTCGGGTCTCCAATACCCTCCTGACAGAATGGACATTGCAATAATTCAGGATGCCAGCCGGCAAAATATTCCTCTGTGCATCCCTCATATATAAGACGACGTCTTATGTTCGCAAAATAGTATCCCTGTTTGAAAGGGGTACAGACCACGCTGCAGCAGTCTGCAGGTCTCAGTCTAGTACCTGAGTGTGTAATTACAGACTTCAGGATAGCCTCCTGCTATTTATCAGCAGGTACCTTCAAAGTGGCCATATCCTAAGACTGCAGTGCCACCTTGACAAACGTGTGAGCGCCTTATCCACCCTAGGGGATATCTCCCAGCGTAACTTATCCTCTGGCGGGAAAGGGTACGCCATCAGTAACTTGTTAGAAATTACCAGTTTCTTATCGGGGAAACCCACGCTTTTTCACACTTCATTCACTCATTTGATGGGGGAACAAAACACTGCCTGCTTTTTCTCCCCACACATAAAACCCTTTGTTTTTAGTGGTACTTGGGTTAATGTCAGAAATGTGTAACACATTTTATATTGCCGGGATCATGTAACGGATGTTCCTAGTGGATTGTGTATATGTCTCAACCTCGTCGACACTGGAGTCAGACTCCGTGTCGACATCTGTGTCTGCCATCTGAGGGAGCGTTGATGGCCTTTGAGACGTCTGGGCAGGCGCGGGCTGAGAAGCCGGCTGTCCCATAGCTGTTACGTCATCCATCATCCAGCCTTTTATGTAAGGAGTTGACACTGTCGGTTAATACCTTCCACCTATCCATCCACTCTGGTGTCGGCCCACAGGGGCGACATCTCATTTATCGGCATCTGCTCCGCCTCCACATAAGTCTCCTCATCAAACATGTCGACACAGCCGTACCGACACACCACATACACAAGGAATGCTCCAATGAGGACAGGACCCACAAAAGCCCTTTGGGGGGACAGAGTGAGAGTATGCCAGCACACACCAGAGCGCTATATAATGCAGGGACTAACTGAGTTATGTCCCCTATAGCTGCTTTTATATAATTTATACTGCGCCTAAATTTAGTGCCCCCCCTCTCTGTTTTAACCCTGTTCTGTAGTGTAGACTGCAGGGGAGAGCCAGGGAGCTTCCCTCCAACGGAGCTGTGAGGGAAAAATGGCGCCAGTGTGCTGAGGAGATAGGCTCCGCCCCTTTTTCGCGGCCTTTTCTCCCGCATTTTTATGGAATCTGGCAGGGGTTAATATACATCCATATAGCCCTGGGGGTTATTTGTGATGTATTTTTGCCAGCCAAGGTGTTTATATTGCTGCTCAGGGCGCCCCCCCCCCCCCAGCGCCCTGCACCCTCAGTGACCGGAGTGTGTGGTGTGCATGAGGAGCAATGGCGCACAGCTGCAGTGCTGTGCGCTACCTTGGTGAAGACTGATGTCTTCTGCCGCCGTTTTTCCGGACCTCTTCTTGCTTCTGGCTCTGTAAGGGGGACGGCGGCGCGGCTCCGGGACCGAACACCAAGGACTGGGCCTGCGGTCGATCCCTCTGGAGCTAATGGTGTCCAGTAGCCTAAGAAGCCCAATCCGGCTGCAAGCAGGCGAGTTCGCTTCTTCTCCCCTTAGTCCCTCGCTGCAGTGAGCCTGTTGCCAGCAGGTCTCACTGAAAATAAAAAACCTAAATCTATACTTTCTTTCTAAGGGCTCAGGAGAGCCCCTAGTGTGCATCCAACCTCGGCCGGGCACAAGATCTAACTGAGGCTTGGAGGAGGGTCATAGTGGGAGGAGCCAGTGCACACCAGGTAGTCATAAATCTTTCTAGAGTGCCCAGCCTCCTTCGGAGCCCGCTATTCCCCATGGTCCTTACGGAGTTCCCAGCATCCACTAGGACGTTAGAGAAATAAGATTTTACTCACCGGTAAATCTATTTCTCGTAGTCCGTAGTGGATGCTGGGCGCCCATCCCAAGTGCGGATTGTCTGCAATACTTGTATATAGTTATTGCCTAACTAATGGGTTATTGTTGAGCGGCTCAGTTATATTTCATACTGTTAACTGGGTATAGTATCACGAGTTATACGGTGTGATTGGTGTGGCTGGTATGAGTCTTACCCGGGATTCAAAATCCTTCCTTATTGTGTCAGCTCTTCTGGGCACAGTATCCTAACTGAGGTCTGGAGGAGGGTCTTAGTGGGAGGAGCCAGTGCACACCGGGTAGTCCTAAAGCTTTCTTTAGTTGTGCCCAGTCTCCAGCGGAGCCGCTAATCCCCATGGTCCTTACAGAGTCCCAGCATCCACTACGGACTACGAGAAATAGATTTACCGGTGAGTAAAATCTTATTTTTGTATACATAGAGTATTACAGTTATTGGACAAATTCAGTTAGCCCCAAAGAGTCCAGAGTTTTAAAATCCGTACAAAACTAGCTCTACGCAAACATTTTATGATTGTTACCTTCCAGAGCTCCACCCTGTTGCTTCAGCTTCAAGTTCTTTGAATGTGGCTTGCCTTCATAGTGAGACATAGCAACAACCGCAGATGAGAAGAACATGTTGCAGATCGGGCAGTATTTGTTCCTATCTACATCTGCATCAACCACCTGCACATACAAACAGTTACCGTTCAGTGAATGACAATACACAGATTATGTAGCAGTACATCTGTAAAGTAGCACAACATTGTATAGAATAGGAACAGACCAGTTTCAGTATCTTTGGTCTGAAAATATAAAACAGCTACTTGAACATTAGCATACCTTAGAATGTATTTAGGGTTTCCTAAGACAACTGCATTTTAAAGGCAATATCAAGAAGTTTTGACCACTGTAAATGCCTAAGCAGCCGATTTACCGAAAGAATCACTTTATTAGGATTATAGTTAGAATTTTCTAAGCAATAATTCCCAAATATGAAGTTGAGGCAGATAACACCATAATCTTCAGCATATTACTGTTCTATTACTACTATTCCTGTTTCATAAACAATGTTTTATCCATTATTGGTTAGCAGCAGAATATTACCGGAACATTATCCGGCTTCATCTTTTTTGCTGGGATGAACTCTTCTCCTTGCTGGATCGATAAATAGCGGCGATATTTATTTGCATGCTTCTTGCTCTGGACAAAGAAAAAATATATACATAGTATGAAAACTGCACACCTACACAATACTAAAAAAAATAAAAAAAAATTATAAAATGAAATATGAAATAGAAAAACTACCTGGTAATGTGCAAGCTTCTGGGATTCAGAAATCAAAACAGCACTGCATACTTTGCAGCTGGTGTCAGTGAAGAGATGACTGTTCTCCTTGATTAAACGATTAACTAAAAAACAAAATTATTACAGAAACATTATTTAAATAACACTTAATGAATTTGTCTAAACCACTCACATTATATATACACACGTGAATATTGTATGGATACACACTATTCCTTTGCCCATCAGTACACAATCTGTTCCAAAATTACCAAAAATCTACACCAATCATTTATATGGCCATGGGGTTCTCTTTAAAATGTACATTGCTTTACACAACATCTTAAGTAAAATAAAGTTGCAATACAATCAGCTCACTTTATTACTTTATTCCCCTGATAATTGCTGGTATTGGAAGAAAAAGTCTTATTTAATACAAACTAGCCCAAAACCCATAGCCCTGTACCTCGGAATTTAAAATTGAAAACACATCTTAAAAATGAACTTTAGATATGTAGTCAGCTTAAGGATATAGGATAAACCTGCTAATCATTTTGTTTAATCCAATCCTTGATATTCCTGCATTTGGTCAAAATAGCCACATCATACAGCACACAGAGGTATATGAAATATATCTCAACGTATTGCTTCCGAGGCGAAGCATGAGCGCTAAGATGTATTAACATCTTGGATGCCAAAAAATAAGAATTTACTCACGGTAATTCTATTTCTCGTAGTCCGTAGTGGATGCTGGGTACTCCGTAAAGACCATGGGGAATAGACGGGCTCCACAGGAGACTGGGCACTCTTAAAAGAAAGATTAGGTACTATATCTGGTGTGCACTGGCTCCTCCCTCTATGCCCCTCCTCCAGACCTCAGTTAGGGAAACTGTGTCCGGAAGAGCTGACATTACTAGGAAAGGATTTGGAATCCAGGGTAAGACTCATACCAGCCACACCAATCACACCGTACAACTCGTGATAACTATACCCAGTTAACAGTATGAAACAACAAATGAGCCTCATTCAACAGATGGCTCATAACAATAACCCTTTAGTTACGCAATAACTATATACATGTATTGCAGAGAGTCTGCACTTGGGACGGGCTCCCAGCATCCACTACGGACTACGAGAAATAGAATTACCGGTGAGTAAATTCTTATTTTCTCTGACGTCCTAGTGGATGCTGGGTACTCCGTAAGGACCACGGGGATTATACCAAAGCTCCCAAACTGGCGGGAGAGTGCGGATGACTCTGCAGCACTGAATGAGCAAACTCAAGGTCCTCCTCAGCCAGGGTATCAAACTTGTAGAATTTTGCAAATGTGTTTGAACCCGACCAAGTAGCAGCTCGGCAAAGTTGTAAAGCCGAGACCCCTCGGGCAGCCGCCCAAGAAGAGCCCACCTTCCTCGTGGAATGGGCCTTTACCGATTTAGGATGCGGCAGTCCAGCCGCAGAGTGTGCAAGCTGAATCGTGCTACAGATCCAGCGAGCAATAGTCTGCTTTGAAGCAGGAGCACCCAGCTTGTTGGGTGCATGCAGGATAAATAGCGAGTCAGTTTTCCTGACTCCAGCCGTCCTGGAAACAGATTTTCAGGGCCCGGACTACGTCCAGCAGCTTGGAATCCTCCAAGTCCTGAGTAGCCGCAGGCACCACAATAGGTTGGTTCAAATGAAACGCTGATACCACCTTAGGAAGAAATTGGGGACGAGTCCTCAATTCTGCCCTGTCCATATGGAAAATCAGATATGGGCTTTTACACGACAAAGCCGCCAATTCTGACACCCGCCTGGCCGAAGCTAAGGCCAACAGCATGACCACCTACCGCGTGAGATATTTTAACTCCACGGTCTTAAGTGGCTCAAACCAATGTGATTTTAGGAAATCCAACACAACGTTGAGATCCCAAGGTGCCACTGGAGGCACAAAAGGGGCTGAATATGCAGCACTCCCTTAACAAACGTCTGAACTTCAGGCAGTGAAGCCAGTTCTTTTTGAAAGAAAATAGACAGGGCCGAAATCTGGACTTTTATGGATCCCAATTTTAGGCCCATAGTCACTCCTGACTGTAGGAAGTGCAGAAATCGACCCAGCTGAAATTCCTCTGTTGGGGCCTCCTGGCCTCACACCAAGCAACATATTTTCGCCATATGCGGTGATAATGTTTTGCGGTCACATCCTTCCTAGCTTTTATCAGCGTAGGAATGACTTCATCCGGAATGCCCTTTTCCATTAGGATCCGGCGTTCAACCGCCATGCCATCAAACGCAGCCGCGGTAAGTCTTGGAACAGACAGGGCCAATGCTGTAGCAGGTCCTGTCGGAGCGGCAGAGGCCATGGGTCCTCTGTGATAATTTCTTGAAGTTCCGGGTACCAAGTTCTTCTTGGCCAGTCCGGAACGATGAGTATAGTTCTTACTCCTCTCTTTCTTATTATCCTCAGTACCTTGGGTATGAGAGGAAGAGGAGGGAACACATAAACCGACTGGTACACCCACGGTGTCACTAGAGCGTCCACAGCTATCGCCTGAGGGTCCCTTGACCTGGCGCAATATCTTTTTAGCTTTTTGTTGAGGCGGGACGCCATCATGTCCACCTGTGGCCGTTCCCAACGGTTTACAATCAGCTTGAAGACTTCTGGATGAAGTCCCCACTCTCCCGGGTGGAGGTCGTGTCTGCTGAGGAAGTCTGCTTCCCAGTTGTCCACTCCCGGAATGAACACTGCTGACAGTGCTAGTACGTGATTCTCCGCCCATCGAAGAATCCTTGTGGCTTCTGCCATTGCCATCCTGCTTCTTGTGCCGCCCTGTCGGTTTACATGGGCGACCGCCGTGATGTTGTCTGACTGAATCAGCACCGGTTGGTTTTGTAGCAGGGATTCTGCTTGACTCAGGGCATTGTAAATGGCCCTTAGTTCCAGAATATTTATGTGTAGGGAAGTTTCCTGACTCGTCCATTGTCCTTGGAAGTTTCTTCCCCGAGTGACTGCCCCCCAACCTCGGAGGCTTGCATCCGTGGTCACCAGGACCCAGTCCTGTATGCCGAATCTGCGGCCTTCGAGAAGATGAGCACTCTGCAGCCACCACAGCAGAGACACCCTGGCCCTCGGGGACAGGGTGATCAACCGATGCATCTGAAGATGCGATCCAGACCACTTGTCAAACAGATCCCACTGGAAGATCCTTGCATGGAACCTGCCGAAAGGAATTGCTTCGTAAGAAGCTACCATCTTTCCCAGGATTCGCGTGCAGTGATGCACCGACACCTGTTTTGGTTTCAGGAGGTCCCAGACCAGACATGATAATTCCTGGGCCTTCTCCTCCGGGAGAAACACCTTCTTCTGTTCTGTGTCCAGAATCATGCCCACGAACAGCAGACGCGTCGCAGGAATCAGCTGTGACTTTGGGATATTCAGAATCCAGCCGTGCTGATGCAGCACTTCCTGAGATAGTGCTACGCTGCCTAGCAACTGCTCCTTGGACCTCGCCTTTATCAGGAGATCGTCCAAGTACGGGATAATCATAACTCCCTTCTTTCGGAGGAGTATCATCATTTCGGCCATTACCTTGGTAAATACCCTCGGTGCCGTGGACAGACCAAACGGCAACGTCTGGAATTGGTAATGACAGTCCTGTACCACAAACCTGAGGTACTCCTGGTGAGGTGGGTAAATGGGGACATGCAGGTATGCATCCTTGATGTCCAGCGACACCATAAAATCCCCCTCTTCCAGGCTTGCAATAACCGCCCTGAGCGATTCCATCTTGAACTTGAACTTTCTTATATAAGTGTTCAAGGATTTTAAATTTAGGATGGGTCTCACCAAACCGTCTGGTTTCGGTACCACAAACATTGTGGAATAGTAACCCCGCCCTTGTTGAAGGGGGGGTACCTTGATTATCACCTGCTGAAGGTACAGCTTGTGAATAGCCGCCAGTACTACCTCCCTTTCTTTGGGAGCAGCTGGCAAGGCTGATTTGAGGTAACGGCGAGGGGGAGTGGCCTCGAACTCCAGTTTGTATCCCTGAGATACCACTTGCAGAACCCAGAGATCCACCTGTGAGCAAACCCACTGGTCGCTGAAGTTCCGGAGATGCGCCCCCACCGCACCTGGCTCCGCCCGTGGAGCCCCAGCGTCATGCGGTGTACTTAAGAGGAAGCAGGGGAGGATTTTTGTTCCTGGGAACTGGCTGTCTGGTGCAGCTTTTTCCCTCTTCCCTTGCCTCTGGGCAGAAAGGAAGCGCCTCTGATCTGCTTGCCTTTCTGAGGCCGAAAGGACTGTACCTGATAATACAGTGCTTTCTTAAGCTATGAGGAAACCCGAGGTAAAAATGTCGACTTCCCAGCTGTTGCTGTGGATACGAGGTCCGAGAGACCATCCCCAAACAACTCCTCACCCTTATAAAGGCAAAACCTCCATGTGCCTTTTAGAATCAGCATCACCTGTCCACTGCCGAGTCCATAATACTCTCCTGGCAGAAATGGACATTGCATTAATTCTAGATGCCAGCCGGCAAATATCCCTCTGTGCATCCCTCATATATAAGACGACGTCTTTAATATGCTCTATGGTTAGCAAAATAGTATCCCTGTCGAGGGTATCAATATTATCTGACAGGGTATCAGACCAAGCTGCTGCAGCACTACACATCCATGCTGACGCAATTGCAGGTCTCAGTATAGTACCTGAGTGTGTATACACAGACTTCAGGATAGCTTCCTGCTTTCTATCAGCAGGCTCCTTTAAGGCGGCCGTATCCTGAGACGGCAGTGCCACCTTTTTTGATTAGCGTGTGAGCGCCTTGTCCACCCTAGGGGATGTCTCCCAACGTAACCTGTCCTCTGGCGGGAAAGGGTACGCCATCAGTAACCTCTTAGAAATCACTAGTTTCTTATCGGGGGAACCCTACGCTTCTTCACACACTTCATTCAACTCATCAGATGGGGGAAAAGTCACTGGTTGCTTTTTCTCCCCAAACATAAAACCCTTTTTAGTGGTAACCGGGTTAATGTCAGAAATGTGCAACACATTTTTCATTGCCGTAAACATGCAACGGATAGCCCTTGTGGATTGTACATTAGTCTCATCCTCGTCGACACTGGAGTCAGACTCCGTGTCGACATCTGTGTCTGCCATCTGAGGTAGCGGGCGTTTTTGAGCCCCTGATGGCCTTTGAGACGCCTGGGCAGGCACGGGCTGAGATGCCGGCTGTCCCACAGCTGTTACGTCATCTAACCTTTTATGTAAGGAGTTGACACTGTTGGTTAATACCTTCCACATATCCACCCACTCTGGTGTCGGCCCCGCAGGGGGTGACATCACATTTATCGGCACCTGCTCCGCCTCCACATAAGCTTCCTCATCAAACATGTCGACACAGCCGTACCGACACACCGCACACACACACAGGGAATGCTCTGACTGAGGACAGGACCCCACTAAGTCCTTAGGGGAGACAGAGAGAGAGTATGCCAGCACACACCACAGCGCTATATATCACAGGGATTTACACTGTACAGAGTGATTTTTCACAATAGCTGCTATTATACACAATTTGCGCCTAAATTTATGTGCCCCCCCCCCCCCCCTCTCTTTTTTTACCCTTCTCGTAGTGTATACTGCAGGGGAGAGCCTGGGGAGCGTCCTTCCAGCGGAGCTGTGAAGAGAAAATGGCGCCAGTGTGCTGAGGAAGATAGCCCCGCCCCCTCCCGCTGTTTTAATAATATTAATGGCGGGGGATTAGGCACATATACAGTGTTATACACTGTATTATGTGCCAATTTGCCAAAGGTATAGATATTGCAGCCCAGGGCGGCGGCGGCGGCGCCCCCCCCCCCCCCCCCCCAGCGCCCTGCACCCACCAGAGCCCGGAGCGTGTGGTGTGCTGTGGGAGCAATGGCGCACAGCTGCAGTGCTGGGCGCTACCTTATTGAAGACCGGAGTCTTCAGCCGCCGATTTTCTCCTGGTTCTTCAGTCTTCTGGCTCTGCAAGGGGGACGGCGGCGCGGCTCCGGGAACGGACGATCGAGGTCGGGCCCTGTGTTCGATCCCTCTGGAGCTAATGGTGTCCAGTAGCCTTAGAAGCACAAGCTAGCTGCAAGCAGGTAGGTTTGCTTCTCTCCCCTCAGTCCCTCGTAGCAGTGAGTCTGTTGCCAGCAGATCTCACTGAAAATAAAAAACCTAACAAATACTTTCTTTTCTAGGAAGCTCAGGAGAGCCCCTAGGGTGCATACAGCTCTGGCCGGGCACAGATTCTAACTGAGGTCTGGAGGAGGGGCATAGAGGGAGGAGCCAGTGCACACCAGATATAGTACCTAATCTTTCTTTTAAGAGTGCCCAGTCTCCTGCGGAGCACGTCTATTCCCCATGGTCCTTACGGAGTACCCAGCAACCACTAGGACGTCAGAGAAATAGGATTTTGGTTACCTGCCGGTAAATCCTTTTCTCGTAGTCCGTAGAGGATGCTGGGGTCCACATTAGTACCATGGGGTATAGACGGGTTCACCAGGAGCCATTGGCACTTTAAGAGTTTGAGAGTTTGGGCTGGCTCTTCCCTCTATGCTCCTCCTACCAGACTCAGTTTAGAAAATGTGCCCGAGGAGACAGACATCTTCGAAAGAAGGATTTAACACAGATAGTGGCGAGATTCACACCAGCTCACACATACAAGGCACATCAAGCTAACTTAGTTTGAAAACTCAGCAACCGCTGAAACAGTACTTACCAAGTAACAACGCAGTACTCAACTAAAACAAAGTTGTACTGAACCAGATAACAATTGCAAAAAAACCGAGGCTTCAGCACAGATGGTTAAATCAAAATAACTGAGGTACTAATTAAGTCACCTGTGTTCAAGCCTGGATATCACTAAAACCAGGACTGTTAGTGTGCATTGAGGACCGTGGTTGAGAAACACTGCTTTACGGACTACGAGAAAAGGATTTACTGGTAGGTAACCAAAATCCTATTTTCTCTTACGTCCTAAAGGGTGCTGGGGTCCACATTAGTACCATGGGGATGTACCAAAGCTCCCAGAACGGAATGGAGCGCACGGAGGCTCCTGCAGAACTGATTGACTGAACTTCAGATCATCAGAGGCCAAAAGCATCGAACTTGTTGAACTCTGCAAACATGTTCGACCCAGACCAAGTTGCAGCTCAGCAAAGTTGTAACGCCGAGACACACCGGGGCAGCCGCCCAGGAAGACCAGACCTTACGAGTAGAGCTGGCCATGACAGACGTAGGACACGGCAAACCTGCCGTAGAATACGCATGTTTGATAGTGAACCTAATACAGCGAGAGATCGTCTGCTTAGAAGCAGGACACCCAATTTTCTTGGGCTCATACAGGACAAACAGAGTCCGATTTTCTGTGACGAGCAGTCCTCTTCACATAGATTTTCAGAGCCGTTACAACATCCAAGGACAGTGATGAAATTGAGGAGTCAGTAGCCACTGGCACAATAGGTTGGTTGATATGAAATGCCAACACAACCTTCGGAAGAAACTGATGACATGTCCGGAGCTCAGCTCTATGTTCATGAAAGATCAAGTATGGGCTTTTACAGGAGAAAGCCCCCAACTAGGCGGTACAAAGGGAGGTTGGATGTGCAGAACGCCCTTCAAAAAGGTGTGAACCTAAGGGAGGGCAGCCAATTGTTTCTGGAAGAAAATAGATAGGGCCGAAATCTGGACCTTCACAGATCCCAACTTCGGGCCCATATACACACCAGCTTGTAGGTAGAGGAGAAACCGTCCCAGTTGAAACTCCACCGCAGGAAATTTCTTGGATTCACACCAAGATACATATTGTTTCCAAATTCGATGATAATGTTTAGACGTTACTCCTTTCCTAGCCTGTATCAAGGTAGGAGTAACCTTGTTCGGAATGCCCTTCCAAGCTAGTATCAGGCGTTCAACCTCCATGCCGTCAAACGTAGCCGCGGTAAGTCTTGATAGAATGGCCCCTGCTGCAGCAGGTCCTCCCGAAGAGGAAGAGGTCTCGGCTCTTCTTGCAGGAGATCCAGAAGATCCACGTACCAAGCGGTTCGTGGCCAGTCTGGAGCAATGGACACCTCCGGATGGAGACCCCACTCCCCTGGATGGAGATCGTATCTGCTGAGGAAGTCCACTTCCCAGTAGTCTACTCCCGGAATGAAGATTGCGGACAGCGCCAATGTGTGTTTTTCTGCCCAGAGGATGATTCTTGTTACCTCTGACATTGCAGCTCTTCTCTTCGTTCCGCCCTGTCTGTTTATGTAAGCCACTGTTGTCGCATTGTCCGAATGCACTTGAATGGCCCGCTCGGAGAATACCGTTGTAGACGGCTCTTCGTTCCTGAAGGTTTATCGGCAAGCTTCCAGACTTACCTCAGGGAAGATCTGAAGTCTTCAGCCGCCTAAGAAGTATTCTTTCTTCTTATACTCACCCGGCTTCTATCTTCCGGCTCTGTGAGGAGGACGGCGGGGCGGCGCGGCTCTGGGACGAACGGCGAGGGGAGACCTGCGTTCCGACTCCCTCTGGAGCTAATGGTGTCCAGTAGCCTAAGAAGCAGAGCCTATCACTTAAATAGGTCTGCTTCTCTCTCTCCTCAGTCCCACGATACAGGGAGCCTGTTGCCAGCAGTGCTCCCTGAAAATAAAAAACCTAACAAAATTATTTTTCAGAGAAACACAGGAGAGCTCCCCTGTAATGCACCCAATCTCCTCTGGGCACAGGATCTAACTGAGGTCTGGAGGAGGGGCATAGAGGGAGGAGCCAGTGCACACCCATTCTAAAATTCTTTATAGTGCCCATGTCTCCTGCGGAGCCCGTCTATACCCCATGGTCCTTACGGAGTCCCCAGCATCCTCTAGGACGTAAGAGAAATCATAGATTTGATAGAGGATAACCACTCAGGCTCCATTGCTGGAATCTTTGCTAAACCAGTACAATCCTGATTAGATGGAATGGGATCACCCTGAGAGTACATATACTCTGCAGCATATGACACAGAGTCCCTGGACATTGCTTAATGGAGACCACAGACACACCACACACACATACAGGGGAGGGCAGGAAGTGTTTCATCCCCAAGGATGGCAAGAGAGAGATTGGAGCCAACCCACACATAGCGCTTTTAATATAAAAAGGGAGACCCCCTATCAGCGCTGACTGTGCACCTTAATAGGTTACACAGTCAAATTGCAGGCCCCCCCTTTCAACAACCCCCTGGTACCGTGAGAGATAGCTGGAGTTGCTGTGGAGGGACTTGCTCTTTTCTGACAGCGTTGTGCAGGCAGGAAAATGGCGCTGAACACTGCTGGGTCCGCTCTGAGGTGAAGCTCCGCCCCCAAAATAGCACCGTCTTCCCGCTCTTCATAGGATTATACTGGCCTGAGGAGTTATGCTGGCTGAGATCGTTGGACCCCGACAGACTGTGTGACCAGTGTAGGGTTGTCGGCGCTGGCTCAGGGCACCCCTCAGCGCTGCACTATGTACCGCTGAGCCTCCGGAGCACAGTTAATACTGCACTCCTACCCTGATGCCGCCATCTTCACACGCCCCCCCCCCCCCCCCTCCCCGCTTGCTAGGGGGGACGGTGACTCACTCGCCACTGATCTTCAGCTCTGTAAGGGGGTGGCGGCATGCTGTTGGGGTGAGCGATCACATGTGGCGGGGAACAATCTATCCCCTCAGGAGCTCTGTGTCCTGTCATCGGAGATAGTGGCTCAGACCCCGCAGGGCGGACACTACTCCCCCCATTAGTCTCACGAAGCAGGGAGGCTGCTGCCAGCAGCCTCTCTGTAAAATAATAAACTCTAAAATAAACTTTACTAGAGAAACTCCCCCAGCTGTGACTGGCTCCTTCGGGCACATTTGCTAAACTGAGTCTGGTAGGAGGGGCATAGAGGGAGGAGCCAGCCCACACTCTCAAACTCTTAAAATGCCAATGGCTCCTGGTGGACCCGTCTATACCCATGGTACTAATGTGAACCCCAGCATCCTCTATAAGAGAAATGATGGAGTGCAAACTCCTCCCGCCGGCAGTTGCTGCCAGACCCTCCACAGCGCATCAGCACTGCATCTTACTGCCGGCCGGCTCACTGTGCATGTGAGAGATCTCACATGCGGCCCAGAGCAAGCATCCACCACAGCACTGAAGTGAGCTACCTGCTAGATTGTGCATGCATGCAGGCCAATCTAGCACCGGCGATAGTGATGTGAGGCTATCGCTGGGGGGAATACACACGACAGATCCGTGCTTAAAATCTAAGCAATGTAGTCAGATTGCTTAGATTTTAAGCAGGGATCTCTCCGTGTGTACCCCCCTTTAGGATATAGACGATGCGATAGCAGGGATAGGCAAAAATTTAAATAACGCGTTTTATGGTAAGAATTTACCTTTGTTAAAACTCTTTCTGCGAGGTACACTGGGCTCCACAAGGATAGACATTGGGGTGTAGAGTAGGATCTTGATCCGAAGCACCAACAGGCTCAAAAGCTTTGACCTTCTTCCCAAGATGCATAGCGCCGCCTCCTATATCACCCCACCACCGTGCACAGGAGCTCAGTTTTGTTAACCAGCCCAATGCAGTAGCAGGAAGAGAGACTACAACTGCCAGTTGCCACAGACACCACACACTCTCGACAGGAGAAGTGTCAGCGGCTAATGCCATACCAACCCAAAGAAGCCAAGTGCGTCAGGGTGGGCGCCTTGTGGAGCCCAGTGTACCTCGCAGAAAGAGTTTTAACAAAGGTAAGTTCTTACCATAAAACTCGTTTTCTGCTGTGGGGTACACTGGGCTCCACAAGGATAGACATTGGGGATGTCCTAAAGCAGTTCCTTATGGGAGGGGACGCACAGTAGCGGGCACAAGAACCCGGCGTCCAAAGGAAGCATCCTGGGAAGCGGCGGTATCGAAGGCATAGAACCTAATGAACGTGTTCACTGAAGACCACGTAGCCGCCATGCATAATTGTTCAAGGGTCGCACCACGGCGGGCCACCCAAGAAGGTCCAACAGACAGAGTAGAATGGGCCGTAATGTGAGCAGGAGCAGACAGACCAGCCCTCACATAAGCATGTGCAATCACCATTCTAATCCATCTGGCCAAAGTCTGCTTGTGAGCAAGCCAGCCCCATTTGTGAAATCCAAACAGAATAAAGAGAAAATCAGATTTCCTAACAGAAGCAGTTCTCTTCACATAGATACGGAGAGCCCGAACCACATCCAAAGACCGCTCTTTGGGAGACAAATCAGGAGAAACAAAGGCTGGTACCACAATCTCCTGATTAAGGTGGAACGAAGAAACCACCTTCGGTAAATATCCGGGACGAGTCCTAAGAACCGCCCGGTCACGGTGAAATATCAGATTATGGAGAACTACAAGACAAGGCACCCAAATCCGACACTCTTCTAGCTGAAGCAATAGCCAGCAGAAACACCACCTTAAGGGAAAGCCACTTTAGATTAGCTGAACCAAGAGTTTCAAATGGAGGCTCTCGTAACGCCTCCAAAACCACCTACAAGTTCCAAGGAGCCACAGGCGGGACATAGGGAGGCTGGATACGCAACACACCCTGAGTAAAGGTATGCACATCAGGTAAGGTCGCAATTTTTCTCTGAAACCACACCGACAAGGCAGATATTTGAACCTTGAGGGAGGCCAGAGGCAGGTCTAAGTCCATGCCCTGCTGAAGAAAAGCCAACAACTTGGCTATACTAAACTTGGAATCGTCATAATCGTTAGATGCGCACCAAACAAAGTAAGAATGCCAGACCCTATAGTAAATCCGAGCAGAAGCCGGTATCCGGGCCGCAACATAGTTTGAATGATCGCCTCAGAAAACCCTTTAGCCCTTAAGACGGAAGTCTGCTTCCCAATTCAGGACTCCCGGAATGAATATTGCCGATATGGCCAGTAGATGGCGTTCTGCCCACTGTAGAATCCGTGAGGCTTCATTCAATGCTAGGCGGCTTCGAGTGCCGCCTTGATGATTTATGTAAGCCACTGTGGTGGCGATGTCCGACTGTACTTGAACAGGACGGTTCTGAATTAAATGCCGGGCTAGGTTCAAGGCATTGAAGACCGCCCGCTACTCCAGAATATTGATCGAGAGGAGGGACTCCTCCTTGGTTCACCACACCTGAAGGGAGTGTTGCTCCAGCACCGCGCCCCCAACCTCTTAGACTGGCATCTGTCGTCAACAGGACCCAGTCGGATATCCAGAACGGACGGCCCCTGCACAGTTGTTGGTCCCGGAGCCACCAGAGCAGCGACAGACGGACCTCCGGAGTCAATGAGATCATTTGAGACCTGATCCGGTAAGGCAGGTCGTCCCATTTGGCTAGAATCAGCCTCTGGAGAGGGCAAGAGTGAAATTGAGCGTACTCCACCATGTCGAATGCCGACACCACGAGGCCCAAGCACCTGCATTGCCGAATGTATCGACACTTGCAGACGAGATAGGAAGCAACGAATCCTGTACTGAAGTTTCAGGACTTTCTCCTGAGACAGGAACAACCGCTGGTTGTGAGTGTCCAATAGTGTTCCCAGATGCACCATGCTCTGAGCAGGGATCAGGGATGACTTCTTCCAGTTGATGAGCCACCCGTGGGCTTGCAGAAACCGGACCGTCACATCTAGATGACGCAGGAGAAGTTCTGGGGAATTTACCAGGATTAACAAGTCGTCCAAATACAGCCGTATCCTGACCCCTTGACGGCGGAGTACCACCGGACCCTCTGAGCAAGGGGCACCTGTACTACGACTCCTGTATCCAGGAGGGTCTGTACCACCGAGTGTAGAGTTTTTGCCTTTGTCTGGTCTAAAGGGACATCTTGATGAGGGGGTCGGTTTTTGAAGGCTATGGCGTAACCTCAAGTGACGACTTCCCGCACCCAGGCATCTGAAGTGGTCTTCAACCATTCCTGGGTATACCCTAGAAGCCGGCCCCCCACCCTGGGATCCCCCAGGGGGAGGCCCGCCCCGTCATGCGGCAGGCTTATCGGTTTTGGAAGCTGGCCGACGGGCAGCCCAGGCTCTTTTGGGCTTCGGCTTACCAGGTTTGGAAGTGCGGGCCTGCTTATGGTACGCCTGACCTTTTGCTTTACCTGGAGGACGAAAGGACGTACCTTTAGCCTTCGACACAGAAAGAGCGGTATTAGGTAGACAGGCAGTTTTGGCAGTAGCCAAGTCAGCCACTATCTTATTTAAGTCCTGTCCAAACAGAATATCTCCCTTGAAAGGGAGTACCTCCAGGGTTTTTCTAGAGTCTAGATCCACAGACCAGGATCTCAGCCACAATATCCAGCAAGCCAGGACTGACGTAGTAGAGGCCTTGGCTGCCAGGATACCGGCATCAGAAGCCGCCTCTTTAATATATCGAGAAGCTGTGACAATATATGACAAGCATTGTCTAGCATGGTCAGAGGAGATTTCAGCTTCTAACTCCAAGGCCCATGCTTCAATGGCCTCTGCAGCCCATGTAGCTACAATAGTGGGCCTTTGTGCAGCAACCGTGAGGGTGTAAATCGCTTTCAGACAACCCTCCACAAGTTTATCCGTAGGCTCTTTGAGAGACGTGACGGTAGTGACAGGTAGAGCTGAGGAAACCACCATCCTAGCCACATGCGAGTCCACTGGAGGAGGCGTTTCCCAATTCTTAGACAGCTCTGCCGCGAGGGGATAGCGAGCCAGCATCTTCTTTTGAGGCACAAACTTCGTACCCGGGTTTTCCCAGGGTTCCTGACGTATATCCACTAGGTGATCAGAGTGAGGTAAAACTTGTTTAACCACCTTCTGACGCTTGAACCTATCTGGTTTCTTAGGAGGGACGGATAGCTCGGGATTATCCGTAATCTGCAGAATTAATTTAATAGCCTCCAAAAGATCAGGAACATCCACATGTGAACTACCCTCCCCATCAGCCGTATCCGAGTCAGAACCTGTGGGGTCAGTGTAAGTGCCGTCTTCATCAGACGAGGTGTCAGTGACAGCAGTGGATTGTGGGGAAACAAGCGCTCGCTTAGAGGACCTCTTGGAGTTAGGCGAGCGTTGGTCTGACTTTTTAGTAGTCAGGGACTGGTTCAACTTCTTTAATTGAGCAGATAAATCATCCGCCCACGGCGGGTTAGGTGCAGGGACCACATACGGTTGTACCGGCATTGGGGGTCCCATAGCTGGTGTTAGTTTATGAACTAGCGTATGCAAAAGCGTGGAAAAAGTGGCCCACGGTGGGTCAGTATGTGCCTCCGTTGCCAGTGTCCCACTGGGGGGTAAGGAGCCCCACGAACCAGAACCCACAGCTGCTATATTCTCCTCATATGTGCCTGTGGCTTCAGCAACACCAGCAGTGTGTTCCGCCCCAGAACAGTTATCCTCAGAAGCGGTTCCGGTATGAATGGTCGACCATGGACACATGGTCGACACATGAAAAGGTCGACATGAGTTTAACTTTTTTTGGTGTCGTTTTTCGCGTAAAGTGACTGGGAACCCCAATTAGTGCACCGCTTCGCTCGCCACAGATTACCGTTCCAGCTGTAGTCCACGTGGATCGTAAAGTATGGAAAAGTTCCCCAAAAGAAAAAAAGTTAAAAAAAACCATGTCGATCTTTTCATGTGTCGACCATGTGTCCATGTCAATGTCGACCAATAGTGGTCGACCTAATGACTGTCGACCATAACATGGTCGACTATGTAAACGGATACCCTCAGAAGCAGACATGATATAACTTGCAGTATGAGGCAACAGTACAATTATCAACAGCACTATATCCCTAAACCCAAACCGCTGCGCAGTGTAGTCAGCACTAGCAGAGATAAAGGAGAGATATGGTGACTAAATCACAGAGAAAAATATACGTAATACATTATATCTTTGTGAAAATCCTATATTAGATAACACCTGACGCACCAAGCCCCCTCAGGTTATGGAATATAGGGATAGCAAGTTGAGTGAAAGACACGAAATGGACACCACTCAGCTATCAAATGCATACACAGAAAGTTACAGTTTGTACAATGCAGAGGTTATTACCGACAATAATACTGCACTGGACAAGCTTACACAGCTATATAACAATAGATATAATAGTACACAGTAAGAACTGGATGTATATCACAGGGTAATTGTACTATAAAACCCTGACTAAACGCACTCTCTCTTAACTATCACTATCTAAAAAGGCAGGTAGAATACTTAAGTGTCATGTAAAGGCACAGCGCTAACAACCAGGCGGCTTTACATAGGAGGATTTACCAAAGCAGTCCCAGGAACAGTGAACTGAGGAATAATGGCTCCGCAGACACTGACAGGAAGTGAGGAAAAAATAAGAATTTACTTACCGATAATTCTATTTCTCGTAGTCCGTAGTGGATGCTGGGGACTCCGTCAGGACCATGGGGAATAGCGGCTCCGCAGGAGACAGGGCACAAAAATAAAGCTTTAGGATTAGGTGGTGTGTACTGGCTCCTCCCCCTATGACCCTCCTCCAAGCCTCAGTTAGGATACTGTGCCCGGACGAGCGTACACAATAAGGAAGGATATTGAATCCCGGGTAAGACTCATACCAGCCACACCAATCACACCGTATAACTTGTGATCTGAACCCAGTTAACAGTATGACAAACGTAGGAGCCTCTGAACAGACGGCTCACAACAATAACAACCCGAATTTGTTTGTAACAATAACTATGTACAAGTATTGCAGACAATCCGCACTTGGGATGGGCGCCCAGCATCCACTACGGACTACGAGAAATAGAATTATCGGTAAGTAAATTCTTATTTTCTCTAACGTCCTAAGTGGATGCTGGGGACTCCGTCAGGACCATGGGGATTATACCAAAGCTCCCAAACGGGCGGGAGAGTGCGGATGACTCTGCAGCACCAAATGAGAGAACTCAAGGTCCTCCTCAGCCAGGGTATCAAATTTGTAGAATTTTGCAAACGTGTTTGCCCCTGACCAAGTAGCAGCTCGGCAGAGTTGTAATGCCGAGACCCCCCCGGGCAGCCGCCCAGGATGAGCCCACTTTCCTTGTGGAATGGGCCTTGACAGATTTAGGTTGTGGCAAGCCTGCCACAGAATGTGCAAGTTGAATTGTGCTAAAAATCCAACGAGCAATCGTCTGCTTAGAAGCAGGAGCACCCATCTTGTTGGGTGCATACAATATAAACAGTGAGTCAGACTTTGACTCCCGCCGTTCTTGAAATATATATTTTCAATGCCCGGACCACGTCCAACAACTTGGAATCCTCCAACTCGTTAGTAGCCGCAGGCACCACAATAGGCTGGTTCAGGTGAAATGGATATCTGGTTTTCACCTGACTTTGCTCATCCCCTACAGTTTGAGTACTCGTGAAATGATGCAAATGGATACTTATATAAAGGTGTGTTTTACTTTCATATGTATCAAATATGACACTCAATATAATGAAACAGTGCAGATAAATATTGTTGAACATGAAAAAGGTGGTAATCACAATGTGTGCTCCACGGGGAGCACCTGTTTAACTCAGTCCTTTAATCACTCAAATTGGTGATTAAATCCTTTAGGTTCTTGGCGTGTGTGTTCTGACACAAAGGCCAATGGGCTGGAAAAATATATATAAATGTAATGATTAAATCTGGCTGTGTTGCTTTAAAAGTCAAATATAGATTTTCCAGTGGAAATGTCTCTAGTCCTGACCGGACTGTGTGGGCTTTAAAAATCTGTCTTTAGTAATTAGATTCATATAGTTGCAGAGGACAGCGTCCCGTACCTCTGCGTGTGGAAGTCAGGTATTCGTGCACTATCGAATACCTGACTTCCACACGCAGAGGTACGGGACGCTGTCCTCTGCAACTATATGAATCTAATTACTAAAGACAGATTTTTAAAGCCCACACAGTCCGGTCAGGACTAGAGACATTTCCAATGGAAAATCTATATTTGACTTTTAAAGCAACACAGCCAGATTTAATCATTACATTTATATATATTTTTCCAGCCCATTGGCCTTTGTGTCAGAACACACACGCCAAGAACCTAAAGGATTTAATCACCAATTTGAGTGATTAAAGGACTGAGTTAAACAGGTGCTCCCCGTGGAGCACACATTGTGATTACCACCTTTTTCATGTTCAACAATATTTATCTGCACTGTTTCATTATATTGAGTGTCATATTTGATACATATGAAAGTAAAACACACCTTTATATAAGTATCCATTTGCATCATTTCACGAGTACTCAAACTGTAGGGGATGAGCGCAGTCAGGTGAAAACCAGATATCCATATTGAACCAAAGGGCAAGGACACCCTTTTGACTAGCAGCACATCCCATACAGTAAAACCACCCCAGTGCGCAGATTACCTCCCTTTTTGTTAATGGTTCAGGTGAAACGCTGACACCACCTTAGGCAGAAAATGAGGACGCGTCCGCAGTTCTGCCCTGTCCGTATGGAAAATCAGATATGGGCTCTTATATGATAAAGCCGCCAATTCTGATACTCTCCTGGCTGAAGCCAGGGCCAGTAGCATGGTTACTTTCCATGTAAGATACTTCAACTCCACCGATTTGAGCGGCTCAAACCAATGGGATTTGAGAAAATCCAAGACTACATTAAGATCCCACGGTGCCACTGGGGGCACAACCGGGGGCTGTATATGTAGTACTCCTTTTACAAAAGTCTGGACTTCAGGAACTGAAGCCAATTCTTTCTGGAAGAAAATCGACAGGGCCGAAATTTGAACCTTAATGGACCCCAATTTGAGGCCCATAGACAATCCTGTTTGCAGGAAATGTAGGAATCGACCCAGTTGAAATTCCTCCGTGGGGGCCTTCCTGGCCTCACACCACGCAACATATTTTCTCCAAATGCGGTGATAATGTTGTGCAGTCACCTCCTTCCTGGCTTTTACCAGTGTAGGAATGACCTCTTCCGGAATGCCTTTTTCCCTTAGAATTCGGCGTTCAACCGCCATGCCGTCAAACGCAGCCACGGTAAGTCTTGGAATAGACACGGTCCCTGCTGAAGCAGGTCCCGTCTTAGAGGTAGAGGCCACGGATCCTCCGTGAGCATCTCTTGAAGTTCCGGGTACCAAGTTCTTCTTGGCCAATCCGGAGCCACTAGTATCGTTCTTACTCCCTTTTGCCGTATAATTCTCAGTACTTTTGGTATGAGAGGCAGAGGAGGGAACACATACACTGACTGGAACACCCACGGTGTTACCAGAGCGTCCACAGCTATTGCCTGAGGATCTCTTGACCTGGCGCAATACCTGTCCAGTTTTTTGTTGAGGCGGGACGCCATCATATCCACCATTGGTTTTTCCCAACGGTTCACAATCATGTGGAAGACTTCTGGATGAAGTCCCCACTCTCCCGGGTGTAGATCGTGTCTGCTGAGGAAGTCTGCTTCCCAGTTGTCCACTCCCGGAATGAATACTGCTGACAGTGCTATCACATGATCTTCCGCCCAGCGAAGAATCCTTGCAGCTTCTGCCATTGCTGTCCTGCTTCTTGTGCCGCCCTGTCTGTTTACGTGGGCGACTGCCGTGATGTTGTCTGACTGGATCAACACCGGCTGACCCTGAAGCAGGGGTTTTGCCAGACTTAGAGCATTGTAAATCGCTCTTAGCTCCAGTATATTTATGTGAAGAGACATCTCCAGGCTTGACCATACTCCCTGGAAGTTTCTTCCCTGTGTGACCGCTCCCCAGCCTCTCAGACTGGCATCCGTGGTCACCAGGACCCAGTCCTGTATGCCGAATATGCGGCCCTCTAACAGATGAGCACTCTGCAACCACCACAGAAGAGACACCCTTGTCCGTGGCGATAAGGTTATCCGCTGATGCATCTGCAGATGTGATCCGGACCATTTGTCCAGCAGATCCCACTGAAAAGTTCGTGCGTGGAATCTGCCGAATGGAATCGCTTCGTAACAAGCCACCATCTTTCCCAGGACTCTTGTGCATTGATGCACAGACACTTTCCCTGGTTTTAGGAGGTTCCTGACAAGTTCGGATAACTCCCTGGCTTTCTCCTCCGGAAGAAACACCTTTTTCTGAACCGTGTCCAGAATCATTCCCAAGAACAGCAGACGTGTCGTCGGGGTCAACTGAGATTTTGGAAAATTCAGAATCCACCCGTGTTGTTGCAGCACTAGTCGGGTTAGTGCTACTCCGTCCTCCAGCTGTTCTCTGGACCTTGCCCTTATCAGGAGATCGTCCAAGTAAGGGATAATTAATACGCCTCTTCTTCGCAGAAGAATCATCATTTCGGCCATTACCTTGGTAAAGACCCGAGGTGCCGTGGACAATCCAAACGGCAGCGTCTGAAACTGATAATGACAGTTTTGCACCACGAACCTGAGGTACCCTTGATGTGAAGGGAAAATTGGGACATGCAGGTAAGCATCCTTTATGTCCAGGGACACCATAAAGTCCCCTTCTTCCAGATTCGCTATCACTGCTCTGAGTGACTCCATCTTGAACTTGAATTTTTGTATGTACAAGTTCAAAGATTTCAGATTTAGAATAGGTCTTACCGAGCCGCCCGGCTTCGGTACCACAAATAGCGTGGAGTAATACCCCTTTCCCTGTTGTAGGAGGGGTACCTTGACTATCACCTGCTGAGAAAACAGCTTGTGAATGGCTTCCAATACCGTCGCCCTGTCTGAGGGAGACGTTGGCAAAGCAGACTTTAGGAACCGGCGAGGGGGAGACTTCTCGAATTCCAACCTGTAACCCTGAGATACTACCTGCAGGATCCAGGGGTCCACCTGTGAGCAAGCCCACTGTGCGCTGAAATTCTTGAGTCGACCCCCCACCGCTCCTGAGTCCGTTTGTAAGGCCCCAGCGTCATGCTGAGGGCTTTGCAGAACCCTGAGAGGGCTTCTGTTCCTGGGCAGGGGCTGCTTGCTGCCCTCTCTTACCCCTTCCTCTGCCCCGAGGCAGATATGACTGTCCTTTTGTCCGCTTGTTCTTATAGGACCGAAAGGACTGCGGCTGAAAAGACGGTGTCTTTTTCTGTTGGGAGGGGGTCTGAGGTAAAAAGGTGGATTTTCCGGCAGTTGCCGTGGCCACCAGATCCGATAGACCGACGCCAAATAATTCCTCCCCTTTATACGGCAATACTTCCATATGTCGTTTGGAATCCGCATCACCTGACCACTGTCGCGTCCATAAACTCCTTCTGGCAGATATGGACATCGCATTTACTCTCGATGCCAGAGTGCAAATATCTCTCTGAGCATCTCGCATATAAAGTAAAGCATCCTTTAATTGCTCTATAGTCAATAAAATACTGTCCCTATCCAGGGTATCAATATTTTCAGTCAGGGAATCCAACCAGACGACCCCAGCACTGCACATCCAGGCTGAGGCGATGGCTGGTCGCAGTATAACACCAGTATGTGTGTATATACTTTTTAGGGTAGTTTCCAGTCTCCTATCAGCTGGATCCCTGAGGGCGGCCGTATCAGGAGACGGTAACGCCACTTGTTTTGATAAGCGTGTGAGCGCCTTATCCACCCTAGGGGGTGTTTCCCAGCGCGCCCTAACCTCTGGCGGGAAAGGGTATAATGCTAATAACTTTTTTTAAATTAGCACTTTTCTATCTGGGTTAACCCACGCTTCATCACATACATCATTTAATTCCTCTGATTCAGGAAAAACTACAGGTAGTTTTTTCACCCCCCACATAATACCCCTTTTTGTGGTACTTGCAGTATCAGAGATATGCAAAGCCTCCTTCATTGCCGTGATCATATAACGTGTGGCCCTACTTGAAAATACGTTTGTTTCATCACCGTCGACACTAGATTCAGTGTCTGTGTCTGGGTCTGTGTCGACCGACTGAGGTAAAGGGCGCTTTACAGCCCCTGACGGTGTCTGAGACGCCTGGGCAGGTACTAACTGGTTTGCCGGCCGTCTCATGTCGTCAACTGATTTTTGTAATGTGCTGACATTATCACGTAATTCCATAAACAAAGCCATCCATTCCGGTGTCGACTCCCTGGGGGGTGACATCACCATTATCGGCAACTGCTCTGCCTCCACACCAACATCGTCCTCATACATGTCGACACACACGTACCGACACACAGCAGACACACAGGGAATGCTCTTATCGAAGACAGGACCCCACTAGCCCTTTGGGGAGACAGAGGGAGAGTTTGCCAGCACACACCCAAGCGCTATAATATATATGGGAACAACCTTATATAAGTGTTGTTCCTTATAGCAGCTTATATATATCAAAATATCGCCAAAAAATGCCCCCCCTCTCTGTTTTACCCTGTTTCTGTAGTGCAGTGCAGGGGAGAGTCCTGGGAGCCTTCCTCACAGCGGAGCTGAGCAGGAAAATGGCGCTGTGTGCTGAGGAGAATAAGCCCCGCCCCCTATTTCGGCGGGCTTTTCTCCCGGAGTTTTAGATCTCTGGCATGGGTTCAATACATACATATAGGGGTATATGCAATTGCGGTCGAATTCGCGGCAATTTTCGCCGTTTTTTAATTCGACTCAATTCGACAGGTGAATCCCGGAAGGTGGCTTCCGGAATTCACCATATTCAATGAAAAACGGATTCGCCAGAGTCGCGGGCGAAAATCGGCCGATTTGGCGGATTTTGCCGCGATTTTAAAAAACGGTAAAAAAACGTGAAAAACCCGGAAAAAAAATGGCGTGGGGTCCCCCCTCCAAAGCATAACCAGCCCCGGGCTCATCGAGCTGGTCCTGGTTCTAAAAATGCAGGGGAAAAATTGGCCAGGGATCCCCCGTATTTTTAAAACCAGCACCGGGCTCTGCGCCTGGTGCCAAAAATACGGGGGACAAAAAGAGTAGGGGTCCCCCGTATTTTTAACACCAGCATCGGGCTCCACTAGCTGGACAGATAATGCCACAGCCGGGGGTCACTTTTATGCCGTGCCCTGCGGCCGTGGCATTAAATATCCAACTAGTCACCCCTGGCCGGGGTACCCTGGGGGAGTGGGGACCCCTTCAATCAAGGGGTCCCCCCCCCCCCCAGCCACCCAAGGGCCAGGGGTGAAGCCCGAGGCTGTCCCCCCCCATCCAATGGGCTGCGGATGGGGGGGCTGATAGCCTTTTGTGATAATAAAAAGATATTGTTTTTTCCAGCAGTACTACAAGTCCCAGCAAGCCTCCCCCGCAAGCTGGTACTTGGAGAACCACAAGTACCAGCATGCGGGAGAAAAACGGGTCCGCTGGTACCTGTAGTACTACTTGGAAAAAAATACCCAAATAAAAACAGGACACACACCTTGATAGTAAAACTTTATTACACACTACCGACACACACATACTTACCTATGTTGACACGCCGACTGCCACGGTCTCCGACGATCCGAGGTACCTGTGAAAAAATTATACTCACCTTCCAGCGTCCAGAGGTACATCCAGGTCCAGAGATAATCCACGTACTTGGCAAAACAAAAAAACGAACAACGATCCATACCGGACTAGAAAGGGGTCCAATGCTTTCACATCAGACCCCTTTCTCCCGAATGCCGGGACATCACGTGACTCCTGTCACTGAAGTCCCTTCAGCCAATCAGGAAGCGCTACTTCCGTGGCGCTCATCTGATTGGCTGTGCGCTGTCTGTGATGTGACAGCGCATCGCAAAACCGCTCCATTACTTTCAATGGTGGGAACTTAGCGGCTAGCGGGGGGGGTCACCCGCCGGTCAGCCGCTGACCGGCGGGTGACCTCACCGCTAGCCGCTAAGTTCCCACCATTGAATATAATGGACTGGGCTGTGCGATGCGCTGTCTGCTCAGACGCACAGAGCCAATCAGATGAGCGCAACGAAGTTGCGCTTCCTGATTGGCTATAGAGACCTTTCTGTGACAGCTGTCACTGACAGGTCTCTCTGCATTCGGGGATAGGGGTCCCATGTGTCAGCATGGGACCCCTTTCAGTCCGGCATGGAGCGGGTGTTCGGTTTGTTTTTTTCTCCAAGTACGTGGATTTATCTCTGGAGCCTGGTTGAGGTGAGTATATTGATCTTTTATTTTCAGGTACCCCTGGATTCTACATGGAGAAGAGGACCGATGTCGGCGTGTGAACATAGGTAAGTATGTGTGTGTCGACGTATGAAATAAAGTTTTACTTTCACGGTGTGTGTGTCCTGTTTTTATTTGGGTATTTTTTTTCCAGTAGTACTACAGGTACCAGCGGGCCCGTTTTTCTCCCGCATGCTGGTACTTGTGGTTCTCCAAGTACCAGCTTGCGGGGGAGGCTTGCTGGGACTTGTAGTACTGCTGGAAAAAACAATATCTTTTCATGATCACAAAAGGCTATCAGCCCCCCCATCCGCAGCCCATTGGATGGGGGGGGGGGACAGCCTCGGGCTTCACCCCTGGCCCTTGGGTGGCTGGGGGGGGGACCCCTTGATTGAAGGGGTCCCCACTCCCCCAGGGTACCCCGGCCAGGGGTGACTAGTTGGATATTTAATGCCACGGCCGCAGGGCACGGCATAAAAATGACCCCCGGCTGTGGCATTATCTGTCCAGCTAGTGGAGCCCGATGCTGGTGTTAAAAATACGGGGGACCCCTACGCTTTTTGTCCCCCGTATTTTTGGCACCAGCACCAGGCGCAGAGCCCGGTGCTGGTTTTAAAAATACGGGGGATCCCCTGTCAATTTTTCCCCCGCATTTTTAGAACCAGGACCAGCTCGAAGAGCCCGAGGCTGGTTATGCTTTGGAGGGGGGACCCCACGCCATTTTTTTTTATGATTTCACCGTTCCAGCATAAAAAAATAAATAAAAATAAAAATAATATTTTAAAAAATATATAAATAATATTTGTGCCTCCAAAAAAAAAAAAAAAAGTACCTAATCCCTTCTAATATAAATAGATCTGCTATTCCCAAAAAAAAAAAAAAACAAATTTAAACATGTTTTTTTTTGTGTTTTTTTTCACCCTCCAAAGTGTGGCGGATTGAAAATGACGAATTTGCTGTCTAAAAGCACTGCTGTCGAATTTCCAAACTTGAATTGAATATGCTTTGGTCGAATTGCAGCACTTGTATCATTGCAGAAAAGTCGAATTAGCAAAAATTCGAATTTCAAAAAGTCGAATTTTGAAAGTCCGTTTTTTGGTCGGAAAGCACTGAATTGCATAGGCGATTTTTTTTTTTGGTCGAAAATGACCCGAAATTCGACAATTTCGGGAATTCGACCGCAATTGCATATACCCCATAGCCTCAATGGCTATATGTGATGTATTCTTTTGCCATAAAAGGTATTAAATATTGCTGCCCAGGGCGCCCCCAGCAGCGCCCTGCACCCTCCGTGACCGCTTGGTGTGAAGTGTGTGACAACAATGGCGCACAGCTGCAGTGCTGTGCGCTACCTTCATGAAGACGGAAGAGCCTTCTGCCGCCTGTTTCCGGACCTTCAATCTTCAGCATCTGTAAGGGGGGTCGGCGGCGCGGCTCCGGGACGAACCCCAGGGTGAGACCTGTGTTCCGACTCCCTCTGGAGCTAATGGTGTCCAGTAGCCTAAGAATCCAATCCATCCTGCACGCAAGTGAGTTGAAATTCTCTCCCCTAAGTCCCTCGATGCAGTGAGCCTGTTGCCAGCAGGACTCACTGAAAATAAAAAACCTAAAAACTTTTTCTAAGCAGCTCTTTAGGAGAGCCACCTAGATTGCACCCTGCTCGGACGGGCACAAAAACCTAACTGAGGCTTGGAGGAGGGTCATAGGGGGAGGAGCCAGTACACACCACCTAATCCTAAAGCTTTATTTTTGTGCCCTGTCTCCTGCGGAGCCGCTATTCCCCATGGTCCTGACGGAGTCCCCAGCATCCACTTAGGACGTTAGAGAAAATAAGAATTTACTTACCGATAATTCTATTTCTCGGAGTCCGTAGTGGATGCTGGGGTTCCTGAAAGGACCATGGGGAATAGCGGCTCCGCAGGAGACAGGGCACAAAAAGTAAAGCTTTAGGATCAGGTGGTGTGCACTGGCTCCTCCCCCTATGACCCTCCTCCAAGCCTCAGTTAGGATACTGTGCCCGGACGAGCGTACACAATAAGGAAGGATTTTGAATCCCGGGTAAGACTCATACCAGCCACACCAATCACACTGTACAACCTGTGATCTGAATCCAGTTAACAGTATGATAACAGCGGAGCCTCTGAAAAGATGGCTCACAACAATAATAACCCGATTTTTGTAACTATGTACAAGTAATGCAGATAATCCGCACTTGGGATGGGCGCCCAGCATCCACTACGGACTCCCAGAAATAGAATTATCGGTAAGTAAATTCTTATTTTCTCTATCGTCCTAGTGGATGCTGGGGTTCCTGAAAGGACCATGGGGATTATACCAAAGCTCCCAAACGGGCGGGAGAGTGCGGATGACTCTGCAGCACCGAATGAGAGAACTCCAGGTCCTCCTTAGCCAGGGTATCAAATTTGTAGGATTTTACAAACGTGTTTGCCCCTGACTAAATTGCCGCTCGGCAAAGTTGTAAAGCCGAGACCCCTCGGGCAGCCGCCCAAGATGAGCCCACCTTCCTTGTGGAATGGGCATTTACATATTTTGGCTGTGGCAGGCCTGCCACAGAATGTGCAAGCTGAATTGTATTACACATCCAACTAGCAATAGTCTGCTTAGAAGCAAGAGCACCCAGTTTGTTGGGTGCATACAGGATAACAGCAAGTCAGTTTTCCTGACTCCAGCCGTCCTGGAACCTATACTTTCAGGGCCCTGACAACATCCAGCAACTTGGAGTCCTCCAAGTCCCTAGTAGGCGCAAGGCACCACAATAAGCTGGTTCAGGTGAAAAACTGACACCACCTTAGGGAGAGAACTGGGGACGAGTCCGCAGCTCTGCCCTGTCCGAATGGACAAATAGATATGGGCTTTTTTGAGAAAAAACCCACCAATTTGACACTCGCCTGGCCCAGGCCAGAGCCAAGAGCATGGTCACTTTTCATGTGAGATGCTTCAAATCCACAGATTTGACTGGTTTTAAACCAATGTGATTTGAGGAATCCCAGAACTACGTTGAGATCCCACAGTGCCACTGGAGGCACAAAAGGGGGTTGTATATGCAATACTCCCTTGACAAACTTCTGGACTTCAGGAACTGAAGCCAATTCTTTCTGGAAGAAAATCGACAGGGCCGAAATTTGAACCTTAATGGGCCCCAATTTGAGGCCCATAGACACTCCTGTTTGCAGGAAATGCAGGAATCGACCGAGTTGAAATTTCTTCGTGGGGCCTTCCTGGCCTCACACCACGCAACATATTTTCGCCACATGTGGTGATAATGTTGTGCGGTCACCTCCTTCCTGGCTTTGACCAGGGTAGGAATGACCTCTTCCGGAATGCCTTTTTCCCTTAGGATCCGGCGTTCCACCGCCATGCCGTCAAACGCAGCTGCGGTAAGTCTTGGAACAGACATGGTACTTGCTGAAGCAAGTCCCTTCTTAGCGGCAGAGGCCATAAGTCCTCTGTGAGCATCTCTTGAAGTTCCGGGTACCAAGTCCTTCTTGGCCAATCCGGAGCCATGAGTATAGTTCTTACTCCTCTACGTCTTATAATTCTCAGTACCTTAGGTATGAGAAGCAGAGGAGGGAACACATACACCGACTGGTACACCCACGGTGTTACCAGAACGTCCACAGCTATTGCCTGAGGGTCTCTTGACCTGGCGCAATACCTGTCCCGTTTTTTGTTCAGACGGGACGCCATCATGTCCACCTTTGGTATTTCCCAACGGTTCACAATCATGTGGAAAAACTTCCCGATGAAGTTTCCACTCTCCCGGGTGGAGGTCGTGCCTGCTGAGGAAGTCTGCTTCCCAGTTTCCACTCCCGGAATGAAACACTGCTGACAGTGCTATCACATGATTTTTCGCCCAGCGAAAAGTCCTTGCAGTTTTTGCCATTGCCCTCCTGCTTCTTGTGCCGCCCTGTCTGTTTACGTGGGCGACTGCCGTGATGTTTTTTCCCACTGGATCAATACCGGCTGACCTTGAAGCAGAGGTCTTGCTAAGCTTAGAGCATTATAAATTTACCCTTAGCTCCAGTATATTTATGTGGAGAAAAGTCTCCAGACTTGATCACACTTCCTGGAAATTTTTTCCTTGTGTGACTGCTCCCCAGCCTCTCGGGCTGGCCTCCGTGGTCACCAGCATCCAATCCTGAATGCCGAATCTGCGGCCCTCTAGAAGATGAGCACTCTGTAACCACCACAGGAGAGACACCCTTGTCCTTGGATATAGGGTTATCCGCTGATGCATCTGAAGATGCGATCCGGACCATTTGTCCAGCAGATCCCACTGAAAAGTTCTTGCGTGAAATCTGCCGAATGGAATTGCTTCGTAGGAAGCCACCATTTTTACCAGGACCCTTGTGCAATGATGCACTGACACTTTTCCTGGTTTTAGGAGGTTCTTGACTAGCTCGGATAACTCCCTGGCTTTCTCTTCCGGGAGAAACACCTTTTTCTGGACTGTGTCCAGAATCATCCCTAGGCACAGCAGACGTGTCGTCAGGATCAGCTGCGATTTTGGAATATTTAGAATCCATCCGTGCTGTTGTAGCAGTATCCGAGATAGTGCTACTCCGACCTCCAACTGTTCCCTGGACTTTGCCCTTATCAGGAGATCGCCCAAGTAAGGGGTAATTAAGACGCCTTTTCTTCGAAGAAGAATCATCATTTCGGCCATTACCTTGGTAAAGACCCGGGGTGCCGTGGACAATCCAAACGGCAGCGTCTGAAACTGACAGTGACAGTTCTATACCACGAACCTGAGGTACCCTTAGTGAGAAGGGCAAATTTGGGACATGGAGGTAAGCATCCCTGATGTCCCGGGACACTATATAGTCCCCTTCTTCCTGGTTCGTTATCACTGCTCTGAGTGACTCCATCTTGATTTGAACCTTTGTAAGTGTTCAAATTTTTTTTTTTTTTTTTTTAGATTTAGAATAGGTCTCACCTAGCCTTCTGGCTTCAGTACCACAATATAGTGTGGAATAATACCCCTTTCCTTGTTGTAGGAGGGGTAATTTGATTATCACCTGCTGGGAATACAGCTTGTGAATTTTTTCCCATACTGCCTCCTTGTCGGAGGGATACCTTGGTAAAGCAGACTTCAGGAGCCTGCGAGGGGGAAACGTTTCGACATTCCAATCTGTACCCCTGGGATACTACTTGTAGGATCCAGGGGTCCTGTACGGTCCCAGCGTCATGCTGAGAGCTTGGCAGAAGCGGTGGAAGGCTTCTGTTCCTGGGAATGGGCTGCCTGCTGCAGTCTTCTTCCCTTTCCTCTATCCCTGGGCAAATATGACTCTTATAGGGACGAAAGGACTGAGGCTGAAAAGACGGTGTCTTTTTCTGCAGAGATGTGACTTAGGGTAAAAACTGTGGATTTTCCAGCAGTTGCCGTGGCCACCAGGTCCGATGGACCGACCCCAAATAACTCCTCTTCCTTTATACGGCAATACACCTTTGTGCCGTTTGGAATCTGCATCACCTGACCACTGTCGTGTCCATAAACATCTTCTGGCAGATATGGACATCGCACATAAGGTGCATACACACGGAGCGATATAATTGAGCGATTTTGACTATATAGTCAAAATCGCTCAGAAAGTTAGTGCAGATCGCTCCGTGTGTACACAGCCAGCGATAGCGATGCGCGTCCCCGCTAGGTCGCTATCGCTGGGAAAAATAGTCAGTGCAGGCAAGTAAATTTTGGCTATGTCGTTGCAAAAGTTAGTCAAAATCGCTAACACTTTAAGAGGCCAGCGATTTTTCCCAGCGATAGCGATGTGCAGGCGGCGGTGGTGCGGGCGGCGGCGGGTTGTGGCGGCGGGTTGTGGCGGCGGTGCGGGCGGCGGCGGGTTGCGGTGGCGGTGTGGGCGACGGCGGGTTGCGGCGGCGGTGTGGGCGGCGGTGGGTTGCGGTGGCGGTGCGACGGGTTGCGGCAGCGGTGCGGGCGGGGGAAAATAAGAATTTACTTACCGATAATTCTATTTCTCATAGTCCGTAGTGGATGCTGGGGACTCCGTCAGGACCATGGGGAATAGCGGCTCCGCAGGAGACAGGGCACATCTAAAGAAAGCTTTTAGGATCACATGGTGTGTACTGGCTCCTCCCCCCATGACAGTCTTCCAAGCTTCAGTTAGGTACTGTGCCCGGACGAGCGTACACAATAAGGAAGGATCTTGAATCCCGGGTAAGACTCATACCAGCCACACCAATCACACTGTACAACTTGTGATCTGAACCCAGTTAACAGTATGATAACAAACGAAGTAGCCTCTGAAAAGATGGCTCACAACAATAATAACCCGATTTTTGTAACAATAACTATGTACAAGTATTGCAGACAATCCGCACTTGGGATGGGCGCCCAGCATCCACTACGGACTATGAGAAATAGAATTATCGGTAAGTAAATTCTTATTTTCTCTAACGTCCTAGTGGATGCTGGGGACTCCGTCAGGACCATGGGGATTATACCAAAGCTCCCAAACGGGCGGGAGAGTGCGGATGACTCTGCAGCACCGAATGAGAGAACTCCAGGTCCTCCTTAGCCAGAGTATCAAATTTGTAAAATTTTACAAACGTGTTCTCCCCTGACCACGTAGCTGCTCGGCAAAGTTGTAATGCCGAGACCCCTCGGGCAGCCGCCCAAGATGAGCCCACCTTCCTTGTGGAGTGGGCCTTTACAGATTTAGGCTGTGGCAGGCCTGCCACAGAATGTGCAAGTTGGATTGTGCTACAGATCCAACGCGCAATCGTCTGCTTAGACGCAGGAGCACCCATCTTGTTGGGTGCATACAATATAAACAACGAGTCAGAAATTCTGACTCCAGCTGTCCTTGAAATATATATTTTTAATGCTCTGACAACGTCCAGTAACTTGGAGTCCTCCAAGTCGCTAGTAGCCGCAGGCACCACAATAGGCTGGTTCAAGTGAAAAGCCGAAACCACCTTAGGGAGAAAATGAGGACGTGTCCGCAGTTCTGCCCTGTCCGAATGGAAAATCAGATATGGGCTTTTGTACGATAAAGCCGCCAACTCTGAAACTCTCCTGGCTGAAGCCAGGGCCAGTAGCATGGTTACTTTCCATGTAAGATACTTCAAATCTACAGATTTGAGAGGCTCAAACCAATGAGATTTGAGAAAATCCAAAACTACGTTTAGATCCCACGGTGCCACTGGGGGCACAATCGGGGGCTGTATATGTAGTACACCCTTGACAAAAGTTTGTACTTCAGGCACTGAAGCCAATTCCTTCTGGAAGAAGATTGATAAGGCCGAAATTTGAACTTTAATAGACCCCAATTTTAGGCCCATAGACAATCCTGCCTGCAGGAAATGTAAGAATCGACCCAATTGAAATTCTTCCGTTGGGGCCTTCTTGGCTTCACACCACGCAACATATTTTCTCCAAATGCGGTGATAATGTTGTGCGGTCACTTCCTTCCTAGCCTTAATCAAGGTAGGAATAACTTCCTCTGGAATGCCCTTTTCTTTTAGAATCCGGCGTTCAACCGCCATGCCGTCAAACGCAGTCGCGGTAAGTCTAGGAACATACAAGGTCCCTGCTGAAGCAGATCCCTTCTTAGAGGTAGAGGCCACGGATCCTCCGTGAGCATCTCTTGAAGTTCCGGATACCAAGTTCTTCTTGGCCAATCCGGAGCCACTAGTATTGTTCTTACTCCCCTTTTCCGAATAATTCTCAGTACCTTTGGTATGAGAGGCAGAGGAGGAAACACATACACTGACTGGTACACCCATGGTGTTACCAGAGCGTCCACAGCTATTGCCTGAGGGTCTCTTGACCTGGCGCAATATCTGTCCAGTTTTTTGTTGAGGCGAGACGCCATCATATCCACCTTTGGTTTTTCCCAACGGTTCACAATCATGTGGAAAATTTCCGGATGAAGTCCCCACTCTCCCGGGTGAAGGTCGTGTCTGCTGAGGAAGTCTGCTTCCCAGTTGTCCACTCCCGGGATGAACACTGCTGACAGTGATATGACATGATTTTCCGCCCAGCGAAGAATCCTTGCAGCTTCTGTCATTGCTCTTCTGCTTCTCGTGCCGCCTTGTCTGTTTACGTGGGCGACTGCCGTGATGTTGTCCGACTGGATCAACACCGGCTGACCCTGAAGCAGCGGTTTTGCCAAGCTTAGAGCATTGTATATCGCTCTTAGCTCCAGTATATTTATGTGAAGAGACGTCTCCAGGTCTGACCATACACCCTGGAAGTTTCTTCCCTGTGTGACTGCTCCCCAGCCCCGTAGGCTGGCATCCGTAGTCACCAGGACCCAGTCCTGTATGCCGAACCTGCGGCCCTCTAACAGATGGGCACTCTGCAACCACCACAGGAGAGACAACCTTGTTCTTGGTGACAGTGTTATCCGCTGATGCATGTGCAGATGCGATCCGGACCATTTGTCCAGCAGATCCCACTGAAATGTTCGTGCATGGAATCTGCCGAATGGAATTGCTTCGTAAGAAGCCACCATCTTTCCCAGGACTCTTGTGCATTGATGTACTGACACAGTTCCTGGTTTTAGGAGGTTCCTGACCAGTTCGGATAACTCCCTTGCTTTCTCCTCCGGGAGAAACACCTTTTTCTGAACCGTGTCCAGAATCATTCCCAGGAACAGCAGACGTGTTGTCGGGGTCAATTGAGATTTTGGAAGATTCAGAATCCACCCGTGTTGCTGAAGCACTACTTGGGTTAGTGCTACACCGACTTCCAGCTGTTCTCTGGACTTTGCCCTTATCAGGAGATCGTCCAAGTAAGGGATAATTAATACGCCTTTTCTTCGTAGAAGAACCATCATTTCGGTCATTACCTTGGTAAAGACCCGAGGGGCCGTGGACAAACCAAACGGCAGCGTTTGAAACGGATAATGACAGTCTTGTATCACGAACCTGAGATACCCTTGGTGTGAGGGGTAAATTGGGACATGCAGATAAGCATCTTTTATGTCCAGGGACACCATGAAGTCCCCTTCTTCCAGATTCGCTATCACTGCTCTGAGTGACTCAATCTTGAACTTGAATTTCTGTATGTACAGGTTCAAGGATTTCAGATTTAGAATAGGTCTTACCGAACCGTCCGGCTTCGGTACCACAAATAGTGTGGAATAATACCCCTTTCCCTGTTGTAGGAGGGGTACCTTGACTATCACCTGCTGAGAATACAGCTTGTGAATGGCTTCCAATACCGTCGTCCTTTCTGAGGGAGACGTTGGTAAAGCAGACTTTAGGAACCGGCGAGGGGGAGACCTTTCGAACTCCAACATGTAACCCTGAGATACTATCTGCAGGATCCACGGGTCCACCTGTGAGCGAGCCCACTGATTGCTGAAAATCTTTAGTCGACCCCCCACCGCTCCTGAGTCCGCTTGTAAAGCCCCAGCGTCATGCTGATGGCTTTGTAGAACCCGGGGCGGGCTTCTGGTCCTGGGCAGGGGCTGCTTGCTGCCCTCTCTTACCCTTTCCTCTGCCTCGCGGCAGATAAGACTGTCCTTTTGCTCGCTTGTTTTTATAGGAGCGAAAGGACTGCGGCTGAAAAGACGGTGTCTTTTTCTGTTGGGAGGGGGTCTGAGGTAAAAAAGTGGATTTGCCGGCAGTTGCCGTGACCACCAGATCCGATAGACCGACCCCAAATAATTCCTCTCCTTTATATGGCAACACTTCCATATGCCTTTTGGAATCCGCATCACCTGACCACTGTCGCGTCCATAAACTTCTTCTGGCAGATATGGACATCGCACTTACTCTTGATGCTAGAGTACAAATATCCCTCTGAGCATCTCGCATATAAAGAAACGCATCCTTTAATTGCTCTAGAGTCAATAAAATACTGTCCCTATCCAGGGTATCAATATTTTCAGTCAGGGAATCCAACCACACTACCCCAGCACTGCACATCCAGGCTGAGGCTATTGCCGGTCGCAGTATAACACCAGTATGAGTGTATATACTTTTCAGGTTAGTTTCCAGCCTCCTATCCGCTGGATCCTTGTGGGCGGCCGTATCAGGAGACGGCAACGCCACTTGCTTTGATAAACGTGTGAGCGCCTTATCCACCCTAGGGGGTGTTTCCCAGCGCGTCCTAACCTCTGGTGGGAAAGGGTATAATGCCAATAACTTCTTAGAAATTAGCAGTTTTCTATCTGGGTTAACCCACGCTTCATCACACACGTCATTCAATTCCTCTGATTCTGGAAAAGCTACAGGTAGTTTTTTCACCCCCCACATAATACCCCTTTTTGAGGTACCAGCAGTATCAGAGATCTGCAAAGCCTCCTTCATTGCCGTGATCATATAACGTGTGGCCCTGTTGGAAAATACGTTTGTTTCTTCACCGTCGACACTAGATTCATCTGTGTCGGTACCCGTGTCGACTGACTGAGGTAAGGGACGTTTTACAGCCCCTGACGGTGTCTGAGACGCCTGAGCTGGTACAAACTGGTTTTCCGGCCGTCTCATTTCGTCTACTGACTTTTGTAATGTACTAACATTATCACGTAATTCCATAACTAAAGCCATCCATTCCGGTGTCGACTCCCTAGGGGGTGACATCACCATTACCGGCAATTGCTCTGCCTCCACACCAACATCGTCCTCATACATGTCGACACACACGTACCGACACACAGCAGCCACACAGGGAATGCTCTAATCGAAGACAGGACCCCCTTAGCCCTTTGGGGAGACAGAGGGAGAGTTTGCCAGCACACACCAAAAGCGCTATAAATGTATATAAACAACCCTAAAAGGTGTTGTTTTTGTTATAAGCGCTTTTAATATATAAATATCGCCAATTTATGCCCCCCTTCTCTTTGTTACCCTGTTTCTGTAGTGCAGTGCAGGGGAGAGTCCTGGGAGCCTTCCTCACAGCGGAGCTGAGCAGGAAAATGGCGCTGAGTGCTGAGGAGAATAAGCTCCGCCCCTTTTCCGGCGGCCTTTTCTCCCGGGTTTTGAGAAATCTGGCCTGGGTTAAATACATACATATAGCCTTAATGGCTATATGTGATGTATTCTTTGCCACTAAAGGTATTTAATATTGCTGCCCAGGGCGCCCCCAGCAGCGCCCTGCACCCTCCGTGACTGGTCAGTGAGAAGTGTGTAGCAACAATGGCGCACAGCTGCCGTGCTGTGCGCTACCTTCATGAAGACTGAAGAGTCTTCTACCGCCTGTTTCCGGACCTCCAATCTTCAGCATCTGTAAGGGGGGTCGGCGGCGCGGCTCCGGGACGAACCCCAGGATGACCTGTGTTCCGACTCCCTCTGAAGCTATGTCCAGTAGCCTAAGACTCCAATCCATCCTGCACGCAGGTGAGTTGAAAATCTCTCCCCTAAGTCCCTCGATGCAGTGAGCCTGTTGCCAGCAGGACTCACTGAGATTTAAAACCTAAAAAAACTTTTTCTAAGCAGCTCTTTAGGAGAGCCACCTAGATTGCACCCTGCTCGGACGGGCACAAAAACCTAACAGAGGCTTGGAGGAGGGTCATGGGGGGGAGGAGCCAGTACACACCATGTGATCCTAAAAGCTTTCTTTAGATGTGCCCTGTCTCCTGCGGAGCCGCTATTCCCCATGGTCCTGACGGAGTCCCCAGCATCCACTAGGACGTTAGAGAAATTTACCTTTCTATTGCAGAGTTTGGCAGCGGAGCGGTACCAGTTTCAAAAATGGCGCCTCAGCGTCATTTTTGAAATTCAAGATGGCCGCCGCGAGCCAATCACGGCTCGCCGCGTCATCGCCCCGCCCCCTCCCGCTGACTTATATAAGTCAGCGCGAGGCAGCGGCTGTCAGTCCGACGGCGGAGGAGGAGCGGAGAAGAGCTCCTGAAGACGCCGTGGAAGTCCTGGATGGGCGGCGGCTATGCAAAAGAGCTTAGCAGCCGCCGCCCACCAGGTGAAGATGCTGGAAGTCCTGGGAAGGCGGCGGCCATGCAAAAGAGCTTAAAGGCCGCCGCCTCCCAGGTGAAGACGTCGTGGAAGTCCTGGATGGGCGGCGGCTATGCAAAAGAGCTTAGCAGCCGCCGCCCACCAGGTGAAGACGCCGGAGCAAGACCCCAGAAGCCCTGGGGAGGTGGCGCCCCCCCAGGTGAAGACGCCGGAAGCCCTGGGAAGGCGGCGGCCATGCAAAAGAGCTTAAAGGCCGCCGCCCCCAGGTGAAGACCCAGTTTAATAAAGGATTTTTAAAGAATGTGTTGTGTTTTTTTTTTTATATTTTCTTTACAGGTGGACTACAGGTGCCAGCGGCCCCTTTATGTCCGGGCATGCTGGCACTTGTGGTTCTCCAAGTGCCAACATGCTGGGGCAGGCTTGCTGGGACCTGTAGGCCTCCTGTAAAGAACAATATTACTATTGAAAGGCTATCAGCCTCCCATCCACCGGGCCACGGATGCGGGGGACAGCCTCGGGCTTCACCCCTGGCCCTTGGGTGGCTGGAGGGGGGGACTCCTTGATTTAAGGGGTCCTCACTCCTCCAGTGTACCCCGGCCAGGGGTGACTAGTTGGGGGGGTAATGGCACGGCCGCAGGGACCAATATAAAAGTGTCCCCCGGCTGTGGCATTATCTCCCTGGCTAGTGGAGCCCGGTGCTGGTTAGGAAAATACGGGGGACCCCCATGTCCTTTGTCCCCCGTATTTTTTAAACCAGGACCGGACGCAGAGCCCGGTGCTGGTTGTCTAAATATGGGGGAACCCTACTCATTTTTTCCTCTGTATTTTAACAACCAGGACTGGCTCAAAGAGCCCGAGGCTGGTTTTACATAGGAGGGGGGACCCCACGCAAAAATTTTTTTTAACTTTCAGCTATTTAAATACCAGCCACCCTGTAAAATCGTCCTATATATGACACTCATCCCCTTATTTAAATGAGATAGTCAAAATCTCCCATAGCCAAAATCTCCCATAGCCAAAATCTCTTGCATAGTTAGACAAAATCTCTGGTAAAGTTAGTCAAAATCTCCTACTGCCAGTTCAAGGGAAAAGTTAGTCAAAATCTCTCATAGCCAAAATCTCTCCGTGTGTATGCACCTTTACTCTTGATGCCAGAGTGCAAATATCCCTCTGTGCATCTCGCATATATAGAAATGCATCCTTTAAATGCTCTATAGTCAATAAAATACTGTCCCTGTCAAGGGTATCAATATTTTTAGTCAGGGAATCCAACCAAGCCACCCCAGCTCTGCACATCCAGGCTGAGGCGATCGCTGGTCGCAGTATAACACCAGTATGTGTGTATATACTTTTATATGATATTTTCCAGCCTCCTGTCAGCTGGCTCCTTGAGGACGGCCCTATCTATAGACGGTACCGCCACTTGTTTTGATAAGCGTGTGAGCGCCTTATCCACCCTAAGGGGTGTTTCCCAACGCGCCCTAACTTCTGGCGGGAAAGGGTATACCGCCAATAATTTTCTATCGGGGGGAACCCACGCATCATCACACACTTCATTTAATTTATCTGATTCAGGAAAAACTACAGGTAGTTTTTTCACATCCCACATAATACCCTCTTTTGTGGTACTTGTAGTATCAGAAATATGTAACACCTCCTTCATTGCCCTTAACGTGTGGCCCTAATAAGGAATACGTTTGTTTATTCACCGTCGACACTGGATTCAGTGTCCGTGTCTGTGTCGACCGACTAAGGTAAACGGGCGTTTTAAAACCCCTGACGGTGTTTTTGAGACGTCTGGACCGGTACTAATTGTTTGTCGGTCGTCTCATGTCGTCAACCGACCTTGCAGCGTGTTGACATTATCACGTAATTCCCTAAATAAGCCATCCATTCCGGTGTCGACTCCCTAGAGAGTGACATCAATATTACAGGCAATTGCTCCGCCTCCTCACCAACATCGTCCTCATACATGTCGACACACACGTACCGACACACAGCACACACACAGGGAATGCTCTGATAGAGGACAGGACCCACTAGCCCTTTGGAGAGACAGAGGGAGAGTTTGCCAGCACACACCAAAAAACGCTATAATTATATAGGGACAACCTTATATAAGTGTTTTCCCTTATAGCATCTTTTTATATATTTCTAACGCCAAATTAGTGCCCCCCCTCTGTTTTAACCCTGTTTCTGTAGTGCAGTGCAGGGGAGAGCCTGGGAGCCTTCCCTCCAGCCTTTCTGTGAGGGAAAATGGCGCTGTGTGCTGAGGAGATAGGCCCCGCCCCTTTTTCGGCGGGCTCATCTCCCGCTCTTCAACGGATTCTGGCAGGGGTTAAATATCTCCATATAGCCCCCGGAGGCTATATGTGAGGTATTTTTTTGCCAAAAAATAGGTTTACATTGCCTCCCAGGGCGCCCCCCTCCCAGCGCCCTGCACCCTCAGTGACTGCCGTGTGAAGTGTGCTGAGAGCAATGGCGCACAGCTGCAGTGCTGTGCGCTACCTTAAGAAGACTGAGGAGTCTTCTGCCGCCGATTCTGGACCTTCTTCTCTTTTCAGCATCTGCAAGGGGGCCGGCGGCGAGGCTCCGGTGACCATCCAGGCTGTACCTGTGATCGTCCCTCTGGAGCTAATGTCCAGTAGCCAAAGAAGCCAATCCATCCTGCACACAGGTGAGTTCACTTCTTCTCCCCTAAGTCCCTCGTTGCAGTGATCCTGTTGCCAGCAGGACTCACTGTAAAATAAAAAACCTAAGCTAAACTTTTCTAAGCAGCTCTTTAGGAGAGCCACCTAGATTGCACCCTTCTCGGCCGGGCACAAAAATCTAACTGAGGCTTGGAGGAGGGTCATAGGGGGAGGAGCCAGTGCACACCACCTGATCCTAAAGCTTTACTTTTTGTGCCCTGTCTCCTGCGGAGCCGCTATTCCCCATGGTCCTTTCAGGAACCCCAGCATCCACTAGGACGATAGAGAAATAAGATTTTACTTACCGGTAAATCTATTTCTTGTAGTCCGTAGTGGATGCTGGGGACTCCATAAGGACCATGGGGAATAGACGGGCTCCGCAGGAGACATGGGCACTTTAAGACTTTAGACTCTGGGTGTGCACTGGCTCCTCCCTCTATGCCCCTCCTCCAGACCTCAGTTAGAGAAACTGTGCCCAGAGGAGATGGACAGTACGAGGAAAGAATTTTTGTTAATCCAAGGGCAAGATTCATACCAGCCACACCAATCACACCGTATAACTTGTGATAAACTACCCAGTTAACAGTATGAACAAACAACAGTCTCGGTCCAAACCGATGAACTATAATAAAACCCTTATGTAAGCAATAACTTGGGACAGGTACCCAGCATCCTCTACGGACTACGAGAAAATAATTATTAACTTACCGATAATTCTATTTCTCATAGTCCGTAGTGGATGCTGGGACTTCCGTAAGGACCATGGGGAATAGCGGCTCCGCAGGAGACTGGGCACAAAAAGTAAAAGCTTTAGACTAGCTGGTGTGCACTGGCTCCTCCCCCTATGACCCTCCTCCAAGCCTCAGTTAGGATACTGTGCCCGGACGAGCGTACATAATAAGGAAGGATTTTGAATCCCGGGTAAGACTCATACCAGCCACACCAATCACACTGTACAACCTGTGATCTGAACCCAGTTAACAGTATGATAAACGTAGGAGCCTCTGAAAAGATGGCTCACAACAATAAACAACCCGATTTTTTGTAACAATAACTATATACAAGTATTGCAGACAATCCGCACTTGGGATGGGCGCCCAGCATCCACTACGGACTATGAGAAATAGAATTATCGGTAAGTAAATTCTTATTTTCTCTGACGTCCTAGTGGATGCTGGGACTTCCGTAAGGACCATGGGGATTATACCAAAGCTCCCAAACGGGCGGGAGAGTGCGGATGACTCTGCAGCACCGAATGAGAGAACTCCAGGTCCTCCTCAGCCAGGGTATCGAATTTTTAAAATTTTGCAAACGTGTTTGCCCCTGACCAAGTAGCTGCTCGGCAAAGTTGTAAAGCAGAGACCCCTCGGGAAGCCGCCCAAGATGAGCCCACTTTTCTTGTGGAATGGGCTTTAACAGATTTTGGCTGTGGCAGTCCTGCCACAGAATGTGCAAGCTGAACTGTACTACAAATCCAACGAGCAATCGTCTGCTTAGAAGCAGGAGCACCCAGCTTGTTGGGTGCATTCAGGATAAACAGCGAGTCAGATTTTCTGACTCCAGCCGTCCTGGAAACATATTTTCAGGGCCCTGACTACGTCCAACAACTTGGAGTCCTCCAAGTCCCTAGTAGCCGCAGGCACCACAATAGGTTGGTTCATGTGAAACGCTGAAACCACCTTAGGGAGAAATTGAGGACGAGTCCTCAATTCTGCCCTGTCTGAATGAAAAATTAGGTAAGGGCTTTTATATGACAAAGCCGCCATTTCTGAGACACGCCTGGCTGACGACAGAGCTAACAGCATGACCACCTTCCATGTGAGATATTTTAATTCCACAGTGGTGAGTGGTTCAAACCAATGTGATTTTAGGAACCCTAAAACTACATTGAGATCCCAAGGTGCCACTGGTGGCACAAAAGGAGGTTGTATATGCAGTACCCCCTTGACAAACGTCTGAACTTCAGGCAATGAAGCCAGTTCTTTCTGGAAGAAGATCGACAGGGCCGAAATTTGAACCTTAATGGATCCTAATTTTAGGCCCATAGACAGTCCTGCTTGCAGGAAATGCAGGAAACGACCCAGTTGAAATTCCTCTGTGGGGCCCTTTTTAGCCTCACACCAGGAAACATATTTTCGCCAAATGCGGTGATAATGTTTCGCAGTTACATCCTTCCTGGCTTTGATCAGGGTAGGGATGACTTCATCTGGAATGCCTTTTTCCATCAGGATCCGGCGTTCAACCGCCATGCCGTCAAACGCAGCCGCGGTAAGTCTTGGAACAGACAAGGTCCCTGCTGGAGCAGGTCCTTTCTTAGAGGTAGAGGCCACGGGTCCTCCGTGAGCATCTCTTGCAGTTCCGGGTACCAAGTTCTTCTTGGCCAATCCGGAGCCACGAGTATAGTCTTCACTCCTCTCCTTCTTATGATTCTCAGTACTTTTGGAATGAGAGGCAGAGGAGGGAACACATACACCGACTGGTACACCCACGGTGTTACCAGAGCGTCCACCGCTATTGCCTGAGGGTCCCTTGACCTGGCGCAATATCTGTCCAGTTTTTTGTTGAGACGGGACGCCATCATGTCCACCTTTGGTTTTTCCCAACGGTTTACAATCACTTGAAAGACTTCTGGGTGAAGTCCCCACTCCCCCGGGTGGAGGTCGTGTCTGCTGAGGAAGTCTGCTTCCCAGTTGTCCACTCCCGGAATGAACACTGCTGACAGTGCCACCACATGATTTTCCGCCCAGCGAAGAATCCTTGCAGCTTCTGCCATTGCCCTCCTGCTTCTTGTGCCGCCCTGTCTGTTGACGTGGGCGACTGCCGTGATGTTGTCCAATTGGATCAATACCGACTGACCCTGAAGCAGAGGCCTTGCTTGACTTAGGGCATTGTAAATGGCCCTTAGTTCCAGGATATTTATGTGAAGAGACGTTTCCATGCTTGACCACAAGCCCTGGAAATTTCTTCCCTGTGTGACTGCTCCCCAGCCTCTCAGGCTGGCATCGGTGGTCACCAGCATCCAATCCTGAATGCCGAATCTGCGGCCCTCTAGAAGATGAGCACTCTGTAACCACCACAGGAGAGACACCCTTGTCCTTGGAGATAGGGTTATCCGCTGATGCATCTGAAGATGCGATCCGGACCATTTGTCCAGCAGATCCCACTGAAAAGTTCTTGCATGGAATCTTCCGAATGGAATCGCTTCGTAAGAAGCCACCATTTTTCCCAGGACTCTCGTGCATTGATGCACTGACACTTGGCCTGGTTTTAGGAGTTTCCTGACTAGCTCGGATAACTCCCTGGCCTTCTCCTCCGGGAGAAACACCTTTTTCTGGACTGTGTCCAGAATCATCCCCAGGAACAGTAGACGTGTTGTTGGAATCAGCTGTGATTTTGGGATATTTAGGATCCACCCGTGCTGACGTAGCACTACCTGAGATAGTGCTACTCCGACCTCTAACTGTTCCCTGGACCTTGCCCTTATCAGGAGATCGTCCAAGTAAGGGATAATTAAGACGCCTTTTCTTCGAAGAAGAATCATCATTTCGGCCATTACCTTGGTAAAGACCCGTGGTGCCGTGGACAATCCAAACGGCAGCGTCTGAAACTGATAATGACAGTTTTGTACCACAAACCTGAGGTACCCTTGGTGAGAAGGGTAGATTGGGACATGGAGATAAGCATCTTTGATGTCCAGAGACACCATATAGTCCCCTTCTTCCAGGTTCGCCATCACTGCTCTGAGTGACTCCATCTTGAATTTGAACCTTTTTATGTAAGTGTTCAAAGATTTTAGATTTAAAATTGGTCTCACCGAGTCGTCCGGCTTCGGTACCACAAACAGCGTGGAATAATACCCCTTTCCCTGTTGTAGGAGGGGTACCTTGATTATCACCTGCTGGGAATACAGCTTGTGAATAGCTTCCACTACCGCCTCCCTGTCGGAGGGAGACGTTGGTAGAGCAGACTTCAGGAACCGGCGAGGGGGAGACGTCTCGAATTCCAATTTGTACCCCTGTGATACTACCTGCAGGATCCAGGGGTCCACTTGCGAGTGAGCCCACTGCGCGCTGAAATTCTTGAGACGGCCCCCCACCGTGCCTGAGTCCGCTTGTAAGGCCCCAGCGTCATGCTGAAGACTTGGCATAAGCGGGGGAGGGCTTCTGCTCCTGGGAAGAGGCTGCCTGGTGCAGTCTTTTTCCCCTTCCTCTGCCCCGGGGCAGAAATGAGTGGCCTTTTGCCCGCTTGCCCTTATGGGAACGAAAGGACTGAGTTTGAAAAGACGGTGTCTTTTTCTGCTGAGAGGTGACCTGGGGTAAAAAGGTGGATTTTCCAGCCGTTGCTGTGGCCACCAGGTCCGATAGACCGACCCCAAATAACTTCTCCCCTTTATACGGCAATACTTCCATATGTCGTTTGGAATCCGCATCACCTGACCACTGTCGCGTCCATAACGCTCTTCTGGCAGAAATGGACATCGCACTCACTCTAGATGCCAGGGTGCAAATATCCCTCTGTGCATCTCGCATATATAGTAATGCATCCTTTAAATGCTCTATAGTTAATAATATACTGTCCCTATCCAGGGTATCAATATTTTCAGTCAGGGAATCCGACCAAGCCACTCCAGCACTGCACATCCAGGCTGAGGCGATTGCTGGTCGCAGTATAACACCAGTATGTGTGTATATACCTTTTAGGATATTTTCCAGCCTTCTATCAGCTGGTTCCTTAAGGGCGGCCGTATCGGGAGACGGTAACGCCACTTGTTTTGATAAGCGTGTGAGCGCCTTATCTACCCTAGGGGGTGTTTCCCAACGCGCCCTAACCTCTGGCGGGAAAGGGTATAGTGCCAATAATTTATTAGAAATCAGCAGTTTTTTATCGGGGGAAAACCACGCTTTATCACACACCTCATTTAATTCATCTGATTCAGGAAAAACTACTGGTAGTTTTTTCACACCCCACATAATACCCTTTTTTGTGGTACTTGTAGTGTCAGAAATATTCAATGCCTCCTTCATTGCCGTGATCATGTAACGTGTGGCCCTACTGGACATTACGTTTGTCTCCTCACCGTCGACACTGGATTCAGTATCCGTGTCTGGGTCTGTGTCGACCATCTGAGGTAACGGGCGTTTTAGCGCCCCCGACGGTGTCTGAAACGCCTGAACAGGCACTAATTGATTTGCCGGCTGTCTCATGTCGTCAACAGTTTTTTGCAAAGTGCTGACACTGTCACGTAATTCTTTAAATACGAGCATCCAGTCAGGTGTCGACTCCCTAGGGGGTGACATCACTAACACAGGCAATTGCTCTGCTTCCACATCATTTTCCTCCTCATACATGTCGACACAATCATACCGACACCCAGCACACACACAGGGAATGCTCTGAAAGAGGACAGGACCCCACGAGCCCTTTGGGGAGACAGAGGGAGAGTTTGCCAGCACACACCAGAGCGCTATATATATACAGGGATAACCTTATGTAAGTGTTACTCCCTTTATAGCTGCTGTTTTATATTAGCTGCCAATAGTGCCCCCCCTCTCTTGTTTTACCCTGATTCTGTAGCAGGACTGCAGGGGAGAGTCTGGGAGCCTTCCTTCCAGCGGAACTGTGAGGAAAAATGGCGCTTGTGTGCTGAGGAGACAGGCTCCGCCCCCTTCACGGCGGCCTTTTCTTCCGCTTTTTTTAGGAAAACTGGCAGGGGTGAAATGCATCCATATAGCCCAGGAGCTATATGTGATGTATTTCTTTAGCCATATAAGGTTTAAACATGTTTTATTGCGTCTCAGGGCGCTCCCCCCCAGCGCCCTGCACCCTCAGTGACCGGAGTGTGAAGTGTGCCGAGAGCAATGGCGCACAGCTGCAGTGCTGTGCGCTACCTTATCTGAAGACAGGAACGTCTTCTGCCGCCGATTTCTCCGGACCTCTTCGCTCTTCTGGCTCTGTAAGGGGGCCGGCGGCGCGGCTCCGGGACCCATCCAGGCTGAACCTGTGATCGTCCCTCTGGAGCTAATGTCCAGTAGCCAAGAAGCCCAATCCACTCTGCACGCAGGTGAGTTCGCTTCTTCTCCCCTTAGTCCCACGATGCAGTGAGCCTGTTGCCAGCAGGACTCACTGAAAATAAAAAACCTATTTAAACTTTTACTTCTAAGCAGCTCAGGAGAGCCACCTAGCATGCACCCTTCTCATTCGGGCACAAAAATCTAACTGAGGCTTGGAGGAGGGTCATAGGGGGAGGAGCCAGTGCACACCAGCTAGTCTAAAGCTTTTACTTTTTGTGCCCAGTCTCCTGCGGAGCCGCTATTCCCCATGGTCCTTACGGAAGTCCCAGCATCCACTAGGACGTCAGAGAAATAGATTTACCTGTAGGTGTTAAATCTTATTTTCTCTAACATCCTAGAGGATGCTGGGACTCCGTAAGGACCATGGGGATTATACCAAAGCTCCCAAACGGGCGGGAGACTGCGGATGACTCTGCAGCACCGATTGAGCAAACAGGAGGTCCTCCTCAGCCAGGGTATCAAGCTTATAGAACTTTGCAAAGGTGTTTGACCCCGACCAAGTAGCAGCTCGGCACAGCTGTAGTGCCGAGCCCCTCGGGCAGCCGCCCAAGACGAGTCCACCTTCCTAGTGAAATGGGCCTTGACCGATTTCGGTAACGGCAATCCTGCCGTAGAATGCGCCTGCTGAATCGTGTTACAGATCCAGCGAGCAATAGTCTGCTTTGAAGCAGGGCCGCCAACCTTGTTGGCTGCATACAGAACAAACAGTGCTTCTGTCTTTCTGATCCTAGCCGTTCTGGCCACGTAAATTTTCAAAGCCCTGACTACATCAAGGGACTCTGAATCCTCCAAGTCACGTGTAGCCACAGGCACGACAATAGGTTGGTTCATATGAAAGGATGAGACCACCTTAGGTAGGAATTGAGGACGGGTCCACAACTCCGCTCTATCCATATGGAAAACCAGATAGGGGCTTTTATGTGATAAAGCCGCCAATTCCGAAACTCACCTAGCCGAAGCCAAGGCTAACATGACCACCTTCCAAGTGAGATATTTCAACTCCACTGATTTAAGTGGTTCAAACCAATGTGACTTAAGGAAACTCAACACCACGTTAAGGTCCCAAGGCGCCACCGGAGGTACAAAAGGAGGCTGAATATGCAGTACTCCCTTCACAAAAGTCTGTACTTCAGGTAAAGAGGCCAATTCCCTTTGAAAGAAAATGGATAAGGCCGAAATCTGAACTCTAATGGAGCCTACTCCAGTTTGTAGGAAGTGAAGAAAACGGCCTAGCTGGAATTCTTCCGTAGGAGCATTTCTAGCCTCACACCAAGAAACATATTTTCGCCATATTCGGTGATAATGTTTAGACGTCACGTCCTTCCTAGCCTTTATTAGCGTAGGAATGACCTCATCTGGAATACCTTTTTCCGCTAGGATCCGGCGTTCAACCACCATGCCGTCAAACGCAGCCGCGGTAAGTCTTGGAACAGAGAGGACCTTGTTGTAACAGGTCCTGTCTTAGAGGAAGAGGCCACGGATCTTCTGTGAGCATTTCTTCCAGATCCGGATACAATGAGAATTGTTCTCACTCCTCTTCTTATTATCCTCAACACCTTGGGTATGAGAGGAAGAGGAGGAAAAACATATACCGACTGGAACACCCACAGTGTCACTAGGGCGTCCACAGCTACCGCCTGAGGGTCTCTTGACCTGGCGCAATACTTTTGTAGCTTTTTGTTGAGATGGGATGCCATCATGTCTATTTGGGGTAGTCCCCACCGACTAGCAATGTGCGCGAAGACTTCCTGATGAAGTCACCACTCTCCCGGATGCAGATCGTGTCTGCTGAGGAAGTCTGCTTCCCAGTTGTCCACTCCCGGAATGAACACTGCTGACAGAGTGCTTACATGATTCTCCGCCCAGCGAAGAATTCTTGTGGCTTCCGCCATTGCCACCCTGCTCCTTGTGCTGCCTTGGCGGTTTACATGAGCTACTGCGGTGATGTTGTCTGACTGTATCAGAACTGGTCGATTGCGAAGTAAGATCTCCGCTTGACGTAGGGCGTTGTATACGGCCCTTAGTTCCAGGATGTTGATGTGAAGACAAGTCTCTTGACTTGGCTAAAGTCCTTGGAAATTTCTTCCATGTGTGACTGCTCCCCAACCTCGGAGGCTCGCGTCCGTGGTCACCAGGATCCAGTCCTGAAAGCCGAACCTGCGGCCTTCCAGGAGGTGAGCACTGGCAGCCAGCACAGGAGAGATATCCTGGCTCTGGGAGACAGGGTGATCCTTTGATGCATTTTGTAAATGAGACCCTGACCATTTGTCCAGTAGGTCCCATTGAAAAGTCCTCGCATGGAACCTGCCGAAGGGGATGGCCTCGTACGATGCCACCATCTTCCCCAGGACACGGGTGCAGTGAAGCACTGAAACCTTTTTTGGCTTTAATAGGTTCCTGACCAGAGCTATGAGCTCCTGAGCCTTTTCCATCAGAAGAAAAAACCTTTTTCTGTTCTGTGTCCAGAATCAGGCCCAAAAAGGTCAGACGCGTTGTAGGAACCAGCTGGGACTTCGGAATATTGAGAATCCAGCCGTGCTGTTGCAACGTCCTCACTGACAGTGACACGCTGTCCAGTAACCTCTCTCGAGATCTCGTCTTTATGAGGAGATCGTCCAAGTATGGGATAATTGTGACACCCTGCTTGCGCAGGAGCACCATCATTTCCGCCATTACCTTGGTGAAAATTCTCGGGGCCGTGGAAAGCCCAAACGGCAACGTCTGAAATTGGTAATGACAGTCCTGTACCGCAAATCTCAGGAACGCCTGGTGAGGAAGAAAAATCGAAACATGAAGGTAAGCATCCTTTACGTCCAGGGAAACCAACCAACCAAACCCCCCCCCCCCCCCCCCTCCAGGCTGGCGATGACCTCTCTGAGCGATTCCATCTTGAACTTGAACTTTTTCAAGTACAGGTTCAGGGATTTCAGATTCAAAATGGGTCTGACCGAACCGTCCGGTTTCGGAACCACAAACAGGGTTGAGTAATACCCCTTTCCCTGCTGGAGAAGAGGAACCTTGACTATCACCTGTTGCAGGAACAATTTTTGAATTGCAGTTAACACTAACTCCCTTTCTGACGGAGAAGCTGGCAGAGCCGATTTGAAAAACTGGCGAGGAGGCATCTCTTCGAATTCCAGCCTGTATCCCTGAGAAACAATCTCTACTGCCCAGGGATCCACATGTGAGTGAACCCAGACGTGGCTGAAAAATCGAAGACGTGCCCCCACTTGATCTGGCCCCCCCAGGGAAGCCCCAGCGTCATGCAGTGGATTTTGCAGATGTAGGGGGGGGGGGAGGGACTTCTGCTCCTGGGAACTAGCTGTGTGCAGCTTTTTTCCCTTGCCTTTACCTCTGGCAAGAAAGGACGATCCCCGTACCTTTTTGCTTTTATTTGGACGAAAGGACTGCATTTGGTAATGAGGTGCCTTCTTAGTATGTTGTGGGGGAACATAAGGTAATAAATTCGATTTACCAGCCGTAGCAGTAGAGACAAGGTCCGAGAGGCCTTCTCCAAACAACTCCTAACCCTTGTAAGGCAACGACTCCATATGCCGCTTTGAGTCAGCATCCCCCGTCCACTGTCGGGTCCACAAGAGTCGCCTAGCAGAAATACACATAGCATTTATTCTGGAGCTTAGTAAACAAATGTCTCTTTGAGCATCCCTCATATATAACGCAGCATCCTTGATATGCTCTAGGGTCATTAAAATGGTATCCTTATCTAGGGTCTCAATCTCCGTAGACAAGGAATCTGTCCATGCTGCGATAGCACTACAAACCCAGGCCGATGCCATAGCCGGCCTAACAATAGTACCAAAAGTACTTCATGGTAACTTCCTGCTTACGATCCGCAGGATCCTTGAGGGTAGCAGTATCCTGGGAAGGCAGTGCCACCTTCTTGGATAAGCGTGTCAACGCCTTGTCTATTTTAAGCGAAGATTCCCATCGTATCCTGTCCTTTTGTGGGAAGGGATACGCCATAAGAATCCTTTTGGGAACTTGTAGTCTCCTGTCTGGAGATTCCCAAGCCTTTTCGCACAATTCGCTTAGCTCAAATGAGGACGGAAAGGTGATCTCAGGCTTTCTCTCTTTATACATGTGTACCCTCGTGTCAGGGACAGGGGGTTCCTCAGTAATATGCAAAACCTCTTTTATAGCAATGATCATGTAACGAATACCTTTAGCCACTTTTGGCTGTAATTTTGCATCCTCATAGTAGACACTGGAATCTGAATCCGTGTCGGTATCTGTGTCAGTGATCTGGGATAATGTGCGTTTCTGAGACCCAGAAGGTCCCGGTGCCACTGGGACAGGCATGGTCTGACTACCTGACTGATCCCTAGCCTCAGTCTTGTCTAATCTCTTATGCAATTAATTTTTATTAGCATTCAAGACATTCCACATATCCATCCAGTCCGGTGTCGGCGTTGCCGACGGCGACCTGAATCATGCACTCCCCCCTCCTCCTTAGGCGAGCCTTCATCGTCAAACATGTCGACACACGCATACCGACACACTCCACACACACAGGGAAACTCTATTCTGAAGACAGGTTCCCCTTTAGGCCCTTTGGAGAGACAGAGAGAAAGTATGCCAGCACACACCCCAGCGCTATATGACCCCGGAGAAAAACACAGAAGGTTTACCCAGTAGCACTGCTGTAATGTATAATCGCCAATTATGTGCCCCCCCTCTACTTTAAAACCCTCTTTCACCGTGTGTCAAGCAGGGGAGAGTCCGGTGAGCTTCCTCTCAGCGGTGCTGTGGAGAGAAAATGGCGCTGGTGAGTGCTGAGGGAGAAGCCCCGCCCCCCCCGGCGGCGGGCTTCTGTCCCGCTCAAACTTAATAAAATATGGCGGGGGCTCTTTTATATACATGTGCAGTGCCCACCTGTACATGTATATAGTCATTTGCCATAGGAGAGGTATTCTATTGCTGCCCATGGCGCCCCCCCTGCGCCCTTACAGTGACCGGAGTGTGTGAGGTGTATGGGAGCAATGACGCACAGCTGCAGTGCTGTGCGTTACCTCAGTGAAGCACCCGAGTGCTTCTGCCTCCTCAGTAGTCTTCTTTCTTCCGGCTCTGTGAGGAGAACGGCGGCGCGGCTCTGGGATGAACGCCCAGGACGAACCTGTGTTCCACTCCCTTGGAGCTAATGGTGTCCAGTAGCCGAGAAGCAGAGCCTATCATTTAAGTAGGTTTGCTCCTCTCTACTCAGTCCCTCGATGCAGGGAGTCTGCTGCCAGCAGAGCTCCCTGAAAATAAGAAAAAAACCTAACAAAATGCTTTCTTAGCAGGAAACTCAGGAGAGCTCCCTGCAGTGCACCCATCTTCCTCTGGGCACAGTCTAAAACTGAGGTCTGGAGGAGGGGCATAGAGGGAGAAGCCAGAGCACACCCAGAGTCTAAAGTCTTTCTTAAAGTGCCCATGTCTCCTGCGGAGCCCGTCTATTCCCCATGGTCCTTACGGAGTCCCAGCGTCCTCTAGGACGTTAGAGAAATATATAAAAACAATCACTTCTCTTATTACTAATAAATTAAAGATGATATATTAACAATACACACACATTTTAAATATATACATTTTTTATAAAAACACACACACTGAACGTGTAGTTGGCAAATTATGTCTGCATTTAAACCAGTTATCACCTCCAGCTGAAAATCCCATCTTTTTCATTTGATCAGGCCAACATCCATTTTTATTGACTGCACACATAGGGGTCGATTCAACTCACTGACAGTTGAATAGCGCTGGGAGTTTGCTCCCGGCGCTATTCAATACAGCGACGAGTGTCCCGCAATTGTCGGGAATTCTTCTATCATCCCTGGGGGATAAAAGAAGAAACCCGACAAAAGTGCTGCCGCGCGGCAGATTCTGTTGTGAATCAGCCTCGCGCCGGGAAGTTAAGTCGGGGAATGCCCGTTCTCCCGACAAAACAACCTGTTTAGTCGGCGAGAACGGGCCATCGCCGACTTAACTGGAGCTGAATTGAATAGCGTTGTGAGCCAATTCCCGGCGCTATTCAACTGTCGCTGAATAGAATTGACCCCATGGAGTAGCACAAAACTCTGGCAAAACATCTTTATTTACCAGGTCTTAACTAGCCACTAAAATTAATTTTATTGAAATGCACATATTTTAAAAGAGAAGAATAAAGTGATGTTGCTATTCTTTTCAATATTCTGCATATACAACAGAGGTGACTATACGATTTCCCTTGAACTCGCCCAGATTTTGACTATCTGTGCTTGAGATTTTGTCTATGTACGATTTTGGCTAAGTGACAATTTTGACTATACTTTGTACTAGATAGTACACTAGAGTCAAGATTGACTTGCCTGCACAGTCTATCTAGCCTTAGGGTACCAACCCCACGGGAGCGCGCATCGGGATCGAATCTTATCGCAAGCTGCCTAGCACCATGAGATATGCATTAACTTTTCATAAGATTTTGACTATATAGTCAAAATCTTACAGATTTATCACACTGTGTGTACACACTTAAGGGCCCTACACACTGGCCGATAGTGAACGTTCTCGTTCATTAATGAACAAGAACTTGTTCATATCGTTCAGTGTGTAGGCACCAACGATGCGTGGCCCCGCCGCTCATTCGTCGTTGGTGCCGGGTTGCTTATGCGTGCAATGCTATAGAGGAGTGTGATGGGGAAAGTGAAGAAACTTCACTCCCCACATCACCCCTGCCGCGCGTACACCGCCGGGTCATCCATATCTGCTGTTGGGCAGCTCAGCAGCAGTGGATCGCCGAATATGTAGGGGGCATTAGACTTTTAAACTTATAGGTATGTACACATGGTAAGCTAAATGTAAGATAAATCTGTAAGATTTTAACTATATAGTCAAAATCTTAAGGGAAGTTAGTGCATATCTCAAGATGTAAGGCAGCTTGCGATACCGATTCGATCCCGATGCGCACTCCCGTGGGGTCGGTATCGTAAGGCTAGAAAGACTGTGCAGGCAGGTCAATATTGACTATCTAGTGTACCATTTAGTACAAAGTATAGTCAGAATTGACCATAGACAAAATCTCGAGTACAAATAGTCAAAATATGTGCTATCTGAGCTATCAAGGGGAATCGCATAGTCAAAATCATGCATAGCAAAGATCTCACCGTGCATACACACCTTTAAATGTAGGTGGCTAAGCAATTAGCTCCGAGCATTTCAGAGCTAATGAATTCGCCCCAATGTGTATTCAACTAAGGCCGTTTTCATCCGTTTTGAAGACATTTTTGCCAATGCCTTTTCACCTTTATTTTTATGTGAAAAGTCAATGGCGAAAAATTCCTCAAAATCGTCGAATATGGCCTGCATTTGACATAAAACACGTGGATTTGCCAATACACGTGTTTTCCGCCAGTTATTGCAAAGGGAAAATCCCCATTCGCCCTAAAACTAGCGAAAAGCTCTATTTTTTAGCCTAAGTGAAAAAAAAAAAAAAAGGGGGCAATTGCATAACCCGCCTCTGCTTGGAAGTGTAGCGTTAAACGCGAATCAGGAGCTTTTATGGGTGACCCAGGAATAAAATCCCTGGTGGCACTACTCAAACATAACCCACGTTGTCTACCCAGTACGCAAGTCCACCTTGCACTTATATTTTTTTTTTTTTTAGCCACAATCTTGGAGGCCAGAAAAAAAGTTGCCCCTCATATATAAAAGTAACTGGCCCACGACCGGTAAGCTGAGACTTTGTAAGATGTGTGTCTCTCGCACCACGTCTGTTCTCACAGATAGGGACCGCTCACCTCAATCACCCTGGTATTACAATTAATGCGGGAAACACATTAAGTTTAATTTTGAGGTATTATTGCACTATGCATGAGGACTCAATTGTGTGCTTAGCTTGTAGTGTATTTTGCTAGTTGAATCCTTACATTATGTGCGAAAATTTATATATATATATATATATATATATATATATATATATATATATACACACACACACACCCGATAGTACATGGCATTCCACTAGAAGAACATAGGGGCACAACACGGAGCATTATATGTGCTGGAAGCTCCCCGTGAGCTCTAGGCCCTGACCCCCGGCACCATCTGGCCGCCCCATCTGTGCTAGGACAGGCGCTGGGTGTGATATGTCCGCGGACACATGAATAACCCGAAGCCCCACACACGTGTTTCCACAGCAACACCCACGGCGATCGCTGTGCCTTTAGCTCAGTAACTAGGGCTGGGGATCAGCCGCGCACCAAGGATTGGACTAGGGGCGGCACAGGTTTTCCATTGATCACAGCTCACACCAAACCGCAGGCCCACGTACTGGGCGCATACCCGTGTCCTTCCACACCTGGCGCCCCCTCACCCTCATACTCTCCAGCCTCGCATGCGGCCTCCCCCATCGGCAGCTCAAGCTCGTCACCGTTTCCGAAGCCGTCCGACATCTTGTTCCCAACAACCGAGCGACCGAACAGCAGCAGAAGCGAGACGAAATGGAAAACGCACTCTGTGTGGCTGGCCAAGCCTCGCGAGATCCAAACCGCACGTCCCGCCTCTCGCGAGAACTTACCACACCGGCCGGCGGCGGGAGGGAGAACAAACAAAGCTTTATGTGAAAGCGAACAGCACAGTGATTTTTTTTTTTTTTCTTTAAATATATCTATCATTCATAGCTATAAAACCCATACCTCCCAACATCATGACCCTCTCCAGGAGGGACACAATGCTCTGCTTCTGGACTTTTCTTTTAATGTATGATTGCCGGCACCTGTGTTGAACAGGGTAATGGATAAAAAAGGTGTTTCACCACAGGTGATGGCAATCATAAACTAAGTGGGAAGTCCAGGAGCAGAGCATTCTGTCCATCCTGGAGAGGGTCATGTTGAGAGGTATGAAAACCTAACATACATAGACTCGTAATGTAATTTGACATAAGTAAAGTTTTTGCATATCCATCTCTCGGATGTGGTTCATAGCATCGACCACACTTAGGTCGACAGTGTGTAGGTCGACCAGTATTGGTTGACAGCAGCGGTGCAAGTGGGCGGGTACGGCGTCCCGTTAAGAATTTAGCCGTGGGTACTCCGTAGTCACCGCCGGCGGGCCGCTGCTCCCTCCCTCCGCTGCTGCTCACCGCCGCTACTGCGAGAGGAGAAGAGCGCAGCGCGCGCCTCTCCTGCCCCTCAGTGTCTACTTTCAATTCAGCGCAGGCCCGTGAGACAATCAGAGCTCGCGGACCGACAGCCAAGGATCCTGATTGGCTGCAGGACCGTGAACTTTGATCATGGATCGGCACTGAATTGAAGGTAGACACCTGCACCGCCGCCGGAGACTGAGGGGCAGGAGAGGCCTCCTCCCCTCACACGCAGAAACAGGACAGCAGCAGCGGTGAGCAGCAGGGGAAGGGGAGGGGGCATGTGTACCTGGCACTGGGGGCATATCTGGTGTTTTGTTCATATGTTTGAAAATCCAGTCATAAGGACACAGAGACATGTGAGTTCACTGCTGTGCTGTTTATTCCATCATCAACTCCAGGCACACTGCACACTGGACCACCCACTTCCCAGCATCCCCCTGGTCCCAGGGACCATCACTGAAGATTCAGGCTTACACATATTACTAAGGGAGTGTCTACAAATATTAAGCATTTTAATACACTAACATCACATCCTCTTTTCTTTAAAGATAAGCCCTGTACGCTTCACGCTTCAATGCAACAATTAACAACGTCATATTAAGAACATCATCTAACACATTTCAATGAGTCTCTCAGGTCTGCGTATTTCCCTTTTGGGTCTTTCATACACAGTCTGTGTTTCATCGACCATGTTGGACCTTTCTAGAATCGTGGTTTGTTCACCATTATCAGGATCATCATACATGTCAGATAAGGGTATTCTTCAGTCATGTTGTGTTCATTATGGTTAGGTTGAGATCTTAAATCCACCCGATTTCTTCTTACTTCCGTTCCACGCTCTGTACGTATAGTATAAGATCTTGGTGCTACTTGTGCTTGCACAATACCTTTCTGTACCCAAATACCTTTCTCGTGATCTCTGAGACGGACTTGGTCACCCGATTTTAGATCAGATAAGCTTTTTGCTCGCCTGTCATGGAACAGTTTCTGTTTCGCCTGTTGACGTTCCTTACTCAGTCTGACCAACGCTGAGTTATGTGTATTAAGCAGTTCATCATGTATCGGGAGATTTGCTCTAATCCTCCTTCCCATCAGCATTTGTGCAGGAGAAAGTCCATTCTGTAAAGGTGTACTGCGGTAGATTAAAAGACTTTTGTAGAAATCTTCTTTACCTTCTTGAGCTTTTTTCATGACACTCTTTACAGTTTTTTCTGAACTTTCCACCAACCCATTTGAGCGTGGATAGTGGGGACTTGACGTAGTATGGACAAATTCCCACTCATCAGCAAATTGTCTAAATTCAGCACTGGAAAACTGAGGACCATTGTCAGTGAACACTTCCATAGGAACACCATGCCTTGCAAAGAATGACTTCATGCAATTGATTACGGCTTTACTAGTAGTTGTATGTAGTGTCTTCACCTCAGGGTAGTTAGAGTAATAATCAGTCACGACAGTGTACGTTTTCCCATTACAATCAAACAAATCTGCGCCAACTTTCTGGGACAGTCTCTCTGACACTGCGTGAGGACTCAGTGGCTCGACTTGTTGTTTCGGTCTATACGTAAGACATAATTCATATGTAGCTGTAGCCTGTGCTATGTCTTGGTTCAATTCTTGGCCAATACATAACTTCACGCGCTCTCCGCTTACATTTTTCTTCTCCTAAGTGGCCTTCATGTATCTTGCACAGCATAGTTTTTCTTAGTCGTGCAGGTATGACAAACCTATTGCCTTTGTAAATAATACCATCGACAACTGTAAGGTTACTGCAGTACATCCAATAATCATGGATAGACAGCGGGCACGCATGTTTTTCTGCTGGCCAACCTTTCAGAATGATACCTTTCAACACTTTCATTGTGTCATCTGTCTCAGTTTCATTCTTAATCTGTTCTTGTCTTGCAAGAGACACTAGTAGAGAAGCTACGATCAAATTAACATAGGCTTCTATCTCTTCATCCATCAGACTTTTGGAACTTACACTTTCTCGTGCTGTGGACAAAAGTGTATCAGCAATGTACATGTATTTGCCGGGACAGTACAGCAAGTGTACATCATATTTCTGTAGTCTGATAAGCATTCGTTGAATTCTCATGGGACAGTCATGTAATGATTTAGTCATGATAGCTACCAATGGCTTGTGGTCAGTTTCCACTGTAAATGTTTGACCATACACAAACTGATGAAATCGCTCACATGCATATGTGATCGCTAGAAGTTCTTTTTCTATCTGAGCATACCTTGTTTCAGCACTTGTCAGTGCTCTTGATGCATAGATTACTGGTTGCCATGGATCCTCATGTTCTTGTAACAGCACTGAGCCTAGGCCAAATAGCGAAGCATCTGCTGAAATTCTTATTCTTTTTGCAGGATCAAAGAATTTTAGCACTGGTTGCTCTGTAATGATCTGTTTCAAGTTTTGCCAACTTTCTTCTTGTTCATGTGACCACATCCACTCGTTATCTTTGTCCAACAACCATCTAAGAGAGGCTGTTCGTTCAGAGAGTTGAGAAATAAACTTTCCTAAGTAAGTAATCATTCCTAGGAATCTTCTGACGTCGTCTTTGTTGTTAGGACGTTCCATGTTCACTATGGCTGTTATTTTCCTTGGGTCTGGTTTTACACCTTGATCCGAGACCACGTCGCCCATAAAGGTAAGTGTATTCACGCCAAATTCACATTTGTCCTTGTTTAGCTTTAGATTCACTTTCTTGACAAGTTCCATTACTTGTCTCAATCTAGAATCATGTTCTTCCTTTGTAGATCCCCAGACAATAATGTAATCCATCATTGTTTCAACACCTGGAATATGTTAAAAAATAATGTGTATCTTTTTGTGATATACTTCTGGAGCAGACAATATTCCATATGGTAGTCAAAGAAATCTGTATCGACCTTCTGGTGTATTAAATGTACAAAGCTTTGAGCTGGCCTCATCTAACTTAATTTGCCAGAATCCTGAAGATGCATCCAATTTACTGAACCATTTTGCTCCCGCAAATTGCAACATGATTTCATCTCTGGTTGGTAGTTTGAAATGTTCTCGTTTAATAGCTTTGTTTAAATCTCTGGGGTCTAGACATATTCTGAGTTGTCCATTTTTCTTTTCAACAATTACTAAGGAGCTTACCCATTCAGTAGGCTCATCAACTTTCTGTATCACACCCAAGGCTTCCATGCGATTTAACTCTTGTTTCAGTTTTTCTCTCAGCGCAAACGGCACTTTTCTACAGGGGTGTATCACTGAAGAAACTTGCGTGTCTATATTTATTTTATGCTCTCCAGGCAAACAAACTAGACCTTCAAACAAGTCTCTGTATTCTGTAAACATCGATTTGCAGTCATCTTCTACTTGTGATGTCACCATAAAAACTTTCTTTAGCAAGCTTAGTTTCTCACAGGAACTTAATCCTAGAATCGGTTGCACATTTTTATCCACAATCAGTAGAGATGTTTTAAACTGTTGTCCCTTATATTTCAGTGTCACTAAGCATGTACCTTTCACAGGAATTTCCTCCCCAGTGTACCCTGTAACTTTCACTTTGGCTGGATGAATTTTAGGTTTTACTCTAAAAGTCTTATAGTCTTGAAATAATATTAAATTCACCTGCGCGCCAGTATCAAGCTTAAAGGGAATGACAATCTCGTTCACAGTTAAAGGGACAATCCATTCTTTCTTATCTGCACTGTAAAGTTCAATGCAATCCACAAAGAATTCCTCTGTTTGTGTAACAGCATGCACATTGGTTGTTTCATATTTCATTTTACAGCATTTGGTAAAGTGATTAAGTCTACCACATTTCATGCAGGTTTTACCATAAGCCGGGCACATTTTAGGATTGTGAGCATTTCCACATCTACTATACATTTCCTTATTATAAACACAAAACTAAAAAGTTGTGAATCCCTAGCAAATGGCGCAAAGAAGAGCAGCCCGTAGTCCGGTTCACCACAACAGAACCTCACCAAAAAGTTCAGATAGCACAAATTTAAATACAAATGTGTGGGACACCAGAATAACAGGCTATGTTAGCGCTCTCTATACCATCATAAACCACAAGGATGGGATAGAAGCAACTCGTGGGGCTTTGGAATCATCCTCCTTATCTGTCAATCTTCAAAAATTTTTGCTTGAAGGAATTGAGTTTATCCTTTTGAATAACTTTTTCCTTTTTAAAAATGAATTCTATTTACAGAAAATGGGTACCGCGATGGGCACCAGGTTTACCCCGAGTTACGCCAACCTGTTCATGGGCGCATGGGAGGAGGATGCGGTATGGGCGGGTGGCGGACTCGGGGCGAGCCTGGTGTCCTATGCGAGATATATAGATAACACTTAGAAAAATTGCAGCGTCACTCCAAATGATGGAAGAGATTAATACTCAAGCAACCCATATTAAGTTCACTCATCTCAACGACTCTAGCTCCATGAACTACCTGGATGTCACAGTGACAATTAAGGACAACCACATTTCTACCACCCTCTTCTCCAAACCAACAGATAAAAACACACTACTCAGAGCAGACAGTCATCACCCAAAACCCCTCATCAGGGGGCTCCCTAGATCACAATTCTTGAGAACAGCTAGAATCCACAGCGATCACGCCACTCTAGAGGTTGAACTGAATAAAGTGGCAGAGAGATTTCGTACAAGAGGATATGACACAAGACTGCTACAGGAGCAGAAAATGGAAGTTCTGAAATTGGAACGGAAAAAGTTGCTATCCAAAACAGAGAAGAGTCCCCAAGAAGTGATAACCTGGACCAGCAAATTCAGCACTTCCAGTCCAATTGCACAAAGAGCGACAAGAGCGTTGTGGCCCATAGTGGCAAGTGACGACAAATTGAGCTGTTTCAGATCCAAAAGGCCCATGTGTTGTTTCACAAGGGGAAAAAGCATTAAAGATCAAGTGGTGCATGCTGACATTACCGGCTTCAATTCCGTAACATCAAGGAACTTCCTGAGTAAAGCACCGGGATGTTATAAATGCTTGGGATGTACCACATGCAAATACATGATGGTGGGCAACACGTTCAAACACCCCAGTAAGAACCGGGATTTCAAAATCAACCATGTGATGACCTGCACCACCACATATATCATATACCTCATTATGTGTCCGTGTGGGCTTGGCTACGTGGGTAAAACCATGAGAGATCTACGCCAACGGATGGCACTACACCGTTCGGCCATCACAGCAGCCATTAAGAGTGGGAAGTCGGAGCAACCTGTCGCTCAACACTTCGTTGAGAAAAAACACCCCCTGAGCTCATTAAAACAGATGGTGATTGACCACGTACCCAGCAGTATCAGAGGGGGAGATAGGCATAGCAAGCTGTTGAAGTTGGAGGCAAGATGGATCTTTAAACTAGAAACAATCAGACCGAATGGCCTCAATGATCAAATACTCTGGAACACGCTGGGGAGATGAAGAACCTAGTGAAATCATGGACTATGCCAGCTGTGCAATCACAAATTAATTGTACATTATTTATTTGCAGACTCACGGGTGAACAGGAGCATGAGGTGGCAGGGCTACGTATATCCTTTCACTCCCTTAGATCTAGCATTTAGATCTTATCCCACCATCCCATTTATGCTTAATGAAGGTGGGGGCTCTAGCCTGTTCAGTGAATCCGATAGCCATGTTAGGCATTTCTTCACTTGTTCTTTTAAACAAAATTTATATGTTTTATTATAGATTAGGTATTTCCTAATGCCAGCATCCTTTTAACATGTCACGTTATCACTATTTTTGCACCCTCCAGACCCCGGCGCAATAGCGCAATGGTAAACGGCAGGGTTGCCTTGGCAACCAGGCCAGGAGCCAGACGCAATGCCATAGCAACGGGAGACCGGAAGCAGAGCGACGGCGAGGACGTGACGTCATCAGCCCAGCGCCGGAAACTTCCAGGTCCCGGAGCCGGTGAGCAGCGCGGGGAGGATTCTGCCGTACACGTGGTGGAGCACAGTATTTAAGGTAAGAGGTTTGTCACTTATACTCACACACACCTTGACAAAGGGGTTACGGACCCCGAAACGTTGGACCTGTGATTTAATAAATTTACTAAGATTTTTCAAAGTCCTGGAGTGACGCTGCAATTTTTCTAAGTGTTACCCGATCCAGAGCGGAGGGCACCCAGGCAATTGACGACAAGGACCAGGAGTGCCGGGCATTAGAAACTTTTCGAGATATATAGATGATATATTTTTCATCTGGGGGGGAGACAGAGAGAGTCTCACCCAATTTTGTTCAGGTTTGAATTCCAGTGATAAAAATATTGTATTAACCTTTGATATTCAAGAACAAAGTATCAACTTCCTTGACGTGACGGTTTATATAGAAGACGGAAGAATATGTTCCAAAATCTATATAAAACCAACAGATTCTGGAGCTTACCTATCAACTGATAGTTGTCACCACGACAATTGGATAAACTCCATACCCAATGGTCAATTCAAAAGACTAAGGAGGATTTGCACAAATGATATGGTGTTTTCCGATCAGGCACAAATGATGGGAACTAAATTTAAAGCGTGTGGTTATAATAAACAGAAGATAGATCACACTATTGAGGCCACTAGAACTATAGAACGTAAAGAGCTGTTTGTTAAAAAACCATCATTGAAAGAAAATAATGAATTTAATCTATCTTTTGTCACAAATTTTACCAAAGAACACAAGGTTGTAGAAAAAATCTTCAACAAACATTGGTCCTTATTAAAGAAGGATAATGTATTAGGATCACTGTTACCCAATAAACCAAAGTTAATCTATCGAAGAGCACCAAATTTGAAATCAAAGTTGGTATCTAGTGCACTGCCCCCAACACCTGCTATATCCACCATTACATCTGTTGGGTTCTACTGTTGTGGATCCTGTATGGGCTGTAAAAATATAAAAAATGTAAGTGGCAGTAAAACCGAAGAGATAACTATAAATGGATATACAATAAAAATCAAAGAATTTATAACGTGCAATATAAAGAATGTAATATATGCTCTGAGATGCACCTGTGATAAGGTATACATCGGTAGAACATCAAGGCCGTTAAAGGTCCAAATAAGCGAGCACCTGCGTAATATAAAAAAAGGGCTAGAAACACATGCCCTTTCGGCACATTTCAAACAGGTACATAATTGCTCCACCTCAGGGCTGGTGTCCTTCCATGGGGTAAAAGCGATAAAGGGGAACATAAGACACAACGACAGTGCAAAACATTTAGCAAAGGCAGAAATGAGCCTGATCTACAACTGTAATACATTGGCTCCAGGGGGCCTTAATAACGACTTTGAACTTAAATGGTTTTTGTGATCCTTTAAACCTATACATGTACTCGATGAAATTGACTGTTGTTCTCCATTTAGCTTTATAGACCAAGATTATTTTTCCATCTTAAACCAATTGGAGAAGAAAATGACCATTCAACACTATTCTCAAGAAAACATGTTATTTCTCTGTAATATGTCAAATGGTAAGGAAAATTCATGGCAAACCAACATGGCGCTTACATATATTTGGGCAGTTTTGTGCCTTTTTTCCCTGTCAAAGATATATCCATGCCTACATATTTTCAGTAATATTTATTGAAATCATTCTAGAAACCAATTTTTGCCACCAAACTGTATATGGGCATATTTTGCCCATTCTAAAAATGGCCGTCTGAGCTTCGGTACAAATGAAGGATCTGTGACACAGTTCCTGGCCATCAGACATGATAATCTAACCACCCGGTGTTACAATAGGTCTACTTTACTAGAGAGTGTGTTGATTCTCAGTTTTTTTCTTTATTAGCCCGCGCTGTCATGGTAACGACACGCAGGCATCCTGACCCTCTTCCATTTCCGTTTCCTAGACCGCATTGCCATGACAATGACGCGTCAGGCCTCCGGGAGCACGTCACTTCCGCATCTAGAGATCGCATCGCCATGACAACGGCGCGCAACTTAGTGTGCAGCGGCCGTAACACTCCTATTCTAAACAATTCACGGTGTGCGGCCAATATGCGGACACCTCTGAAGTATTAAGCTGTTTTCCATTCCAGCGTCTTCCGTCTGGGAGTTACTACTAAGTAATATGGCACCAAATGAAGTGCTGCATGTATGGTTGCCATGGAGATTCCTCTAATAAAAAGTGTGTAATTTATTCATTTTGAATCTGTTTTGTTCTCAACAACTTTGTTAACCATTATAAAGCCTGTTGATATATCCTGTTTCGTATTTTATAATGGTTTTCTGCCATTATGATAAAATGTCCCCTAATGATGATGTCATAATTAAAGAAGCTTTTGATTGGTCACTCCACATATAAAATACTGGTCCCTCCACTCTCTCAGTATGTCTTGATAAAGGCCTATGACAGGCGAAACATGTTGACCAGCTGAGAGTGTGGACCTTCTACTATACCATTTAGGTATGAACTGTCATTGCTTTTAACTATATTCTTTTATTTAAGTCTTGGACTTAAATTTTTCTTGTATGTTTTTAGATGCATTGTCCACGCTGCTATAACATCTAATGGACTGTGCATACCTTTTTATTGTGTTCATTGTGCTCACCCCTTATGTACGGGGCGTTTTTTAATAAAATACAAACCTTCTTCATGTGGATATATCGTGAACCATATTCTTTTTTGATTTTGGGATCTATCCACACATGAGGAAAATTAGTGCCAATCACTAACACGTTTGATCATCGAAAGAAACCCAGATGTGCTTAAATATAATCTTTATTTCCGTGAGTAGGGTACGCCTTACATTCAACATACAGAGTATGAAAGATACCTTTATGTGTTGCAACCACCCACTTTTTGTGTGAGTGAGGTACGCTTATTTCCTTGGCAAATGTCAGGGCCGGGTGTTTTTGTGAATCCGTTAACCCTGGACCAACCACAGGTGTAGGTGCTGGGGTATGATGAAAGCAGGGAGGACGAAGAAAGTTCAGTTTCATATATTTATTGTAAGCAACAATTCCAGTAAAAAGTTAAATGACAAATTATAAATCACCATATATAAACTGACGTATTGCATAAGTGGTAGAAATGATAAGCAGGAACAATCTTAAAGATAAATTGAGGAAATGTTCATAGAACTGAGTTTTAAACAGGCTTGTGAATGAATGATGAATTGTCCAAAAGAAACAAGATTTGATGCTGAACTGTAAAATGTGTTAACTGGATAATGCAGACATAAATAAGTAACTGTAGAGATTTGTAATGAAGTTTAGAGATTTAACTGAGAGGCTGTGAAGAATTGTCCTTGATTGTAGCAACACAGAAAATATAATACTGAAATGGGTTACTTGCGAGTTCTGAAGATCACTGTGAAACTGCAGCAGACGACAATGGTGATGAATGGGTTAAATTTAGAGCAGAGCAAACGAACAGCTGATGTTAGTAGAATCCTCCAAAGTCTGTGTGGTTGAAGCAGGCAGACAGGGTAACCTCTTGCAAGACTCTGGGAATCCACTTGTTTGCCACTGGGAGAGTGATTGACTGACAGCACAGCAGGGAGCTGGAGGATCTTTAGCAGTGAAGGCTGCAGACGGACCTCTGGGAGCGGAGGCGATATCTGGACCACGGGAATCACACAGGAATGCACGGAGAGAGCACAGAGCTAAGGCATAGCGTAGATACAACAAAGCACTGGCCCAGAGTAGCATAATCCCAGCCTACTTAAAGGCAGCACAAGCACGGGATTGGCTTACACTTACCCACAGGTGTTTTCACAAGTGCTCTGTATTGCTTATTTGGTCTCCAACATGGCCGCCTCCTATACTGCAGACACACAGCGGTGCCTTTGGCCATTCGGTCCCCGCACTCCCAGCTCCCAGATCCTGCATCACCTGTGCCACTGATCACGCCGCGTACCCACACTGCCGCACAGCACCGCAAGCAACCGCACCAGCAACGGATGAACCCCAGAACCCGCAGAGGTGAGAGATCGGTTCGTGACAGCAAAGAGGGTTTATCACTTAAACCTGTGATTTCTAAAACACAGAGGTGGATAGAAAAAGATACCTTGATAGGCTTTCTTCTTTCGTTTGGAAAGTGAGTTGGGGTACGCCTCATCGATGGATGAATATTGCCTTTTCTGTGTTTAATATTTCTGACATTGAGAGAGACTTATTCATTATTTAAATATTACTACACACATATATATATATATATATATATATATATACCATTTTTTCCATGTTAACATCGATCTGAGGAGAAAGAATTGCTTCAGAAAAGGGAAATACGCCCGTCCACACGACAATTTGAAGCTCCATCTTTCCTGCACATCCCAGGGACGTGTTACTAAGTATACCTTGATATCTATACTGTTAAGCGCCTGGTATTCTGGTGTTCCACACATTTGTATTTACATTTCCTTATTAGACTGTGGCTTAAACTGCTTCATTCTTGAGAATGGAGGTTTGATTGGCTCTGTTTTCTGCACTACATGGACAGCAGCATCAACTTCCTTGTGTAACGTTTTGGCTTGAAATCTAGTTGTTTCTGCAGATCTACACATAGTCACTGCCTTGTCTAGTGTTAGGTCTTGCTCTCTCAGCAGTCTCTCTCTAAGTCCATTATCAGGTATTCCACAGACAATACGATCTCTAATCAGTGAATCCTTTAAATCACCAAACTCACAGGTTTTACTGAGTGATTGCAGCTCTGTAACATACTGATCAAATCCATCTACAGACTTCCGATCACATGTGAAAAACTTATATCTTTCATATGTCACATTTTTCCTTCGCACAAAGTAATCTTCAAACTTTTGCATTATAGAAGATAGCACCATATTCTGCCCCTCAGCAAACTGAAAACTATTATAAATGTCCAGCACATCCTCTCCTATCACATGGAGGAAAATGGATGCCTTAGTTTTGTCAGCCTCTGTATCAGCTCCACATGCAGCAATATATATATTAAACCTTTGCTTAAATTTTTTCCAGTTTTCAGACAAGTTACCAGACATCAGCATGCCGGTTGGAGGAGCCAGTTTATCCATGGTTACTCACTGTTTGAAGAGAGGAGCACACGGCAGGCTTTGCAGACACTGAGTATCACAGCCTTACAGACTTCTGCAAGATTCTTTCACACTCTGAGAGCACTAGCAGTCCAAGTTAAACTTCTTCTGACACCATGTTTTGTTCATATGTTTGTAAATCCACAGAGACACGTGAGTTCACTGCTGTGCTGTTTATTCCATCATCAACTCCAGGCACACTGCACACTGGACCACCCACTTCCCAGCATCCCCCTGGTCCCAGGGACCATCACTGAAGATTCAGGCTTACACATATTACTAAGCGAGTGTCTACAAATATTAAGCATTCTAATACACTAACATCACATCTGGCACTGCAGGGACATGTGTATCTGGCACTGGGGAGACATGTGTATCTGGCACTGGCGGTATATCTGGCACTGGGAGCATATCTGGCACTGTGGGGGCATTTCTCTATCTGGCAATGGGGGCATATCTGGCACTGGGGGGGCATGTGTATCTGGCACTGGGGGCATTTCTGTATCTGGCAATGGGGGCATATCTGGCACTGTGGGGGATTTCTGTATCTGGCACTCTGGGGGCAATGTATATCTGACACAGTGGGGGCATTTGTGTATCTGGCACTGTGAGGCAATGTATATCTGGCACTCCGGGGGCATTTGTGTATTTGGCACTGTGTGGCAATGTATATCTGGCACTGTGGGGCAACGTGTATCTGGCACTATTGGGGTCATATGTGTATCTGCCCCTCCCCACATATGTATATCACACCCCCATTTTCATTGGCCATGTGACATTTGACCACACCCATTTTTGACGTGTGCGCCTTCAGCGCGCACACACAGTACCTATAAGACATTTTTTCTACTTGCACCACTGGTCGACAGTAACTAAGTCGACACCCAAAATAGATTGACACAAGCATTAGGTCGACCTGAGCAAGGTCGACATGAGTTGTAAAAAAAATTTGGTGTCATTTGCTCAGTAGAGTGACTGGGAACCTCAATTAGTGCATACCCTCCAACATTTTACACATGAAACCCGGTACTATACTTTCAATGTTAATTTGGAGAGTCAAAATTGGTACAAAGCTCTTTTTCACAGGTACAAACTATAAAAAGAGGTACTGTACCTGCCAAAAAGGTACAGTTGGAGGGTGTGTCAGTGCACCGTGTCCCCTCGCATGCTTCGCTCGCCATGCTTCGGGCAAGGTTACTGTTCCCAAGTTTAGTCCACGTGGATCGTAAAGTATGAATAAGTTCAAAAAATGAAAAAAATTGTGAAAATTTATGTTGACATTTTGTAATGTCGACCTAGTACATGTCAACCTAGTGTCCATGTCGATATAAAAACCATGTTGATCTAATGCATGTCAAACAGTGGTGGTCGACCTAGACACTGTCGACTTAGAGACCGGATACCCCATCTCTCTGTCTATATATAGGGAGTTCAAAAGTCTCTTCACAGGTAGTGCTGAGTATACGTGCCGTCTTTATATACCTCTCTTTCTGGCAGATCCCTCTTTAACCCAATTTATGGATCAGAGATGTTGCAAGGTATACATTTGTGTACAATATGTTGTAATAAAGTCTAATATATACAAGAGAGACTAATGGGGCCGAATCAGCATCCAATGCTGAAGTGCAGAAATATTGATTTGTCGATTTCCGCATTTCTATGCATGCCGATGCGCGCATGTGCGAGGACTTAGAGGCGTGTCCAGACCATTTGCGGGGAGGGGGGGGGGCACGGTGGCTGAGTGACATCACGCAGCTGTTGTGACCCAAAACATGGCGTCCCAGCGACTGCCTTCGTAGCTAGGCTGCGGAGGCAGAGGGCTACCCTTAACATGCAAGCGTTTCGCTGTTTAACAAAGCACTCGCATTTTAGTAGGGGGGCAGGACCCGGCATGCTGGACGGCCTTGCCTTCTGCTGTCTGAATGAGTAATTAATTAACGCAAAACTTGTGTATACCATATAGAATCTAATTAAGTACAAATGATCTGCGAATATATAAATTTTTCCCTTTAAAAATTAAGTGGGAATCTTCATTCCTGCTGCAGTCTGAATAGAAATAGAAACTAAAATAAACTAAAATAATCTCATATTATAGCTTCCACACTAGCAGAATAAGTTGTCTATTCATAAAAAAAAAGGCTGGGGGACACTGGACCATGATATTGCAGGTTGGGCTGAAGCCTGGCCCTTTTCCACCGAAGTCCTGGGTCTGACCCGAGATTTGGAACAAAGTTCAAAACCGGGTCAGATCTTGGACAAAAACCCTTTTCCACTACGACGCCAATCTGGGTTACTCCCATATCAGTACCGCTCACACCGCACACGGGTGCAGTACTTGCACATGGAGATGACATCATATCCTTGCGCAGGAATGCAGCTCTCCCCATGCTGTAAATGGGACCATGGTTGGATGAACCGGGTTACCCATTTACACTGCAGCTCACCTGGGTCCTTCCCGTGAAAAATCCTTTCCGGTATCCAGGAAGAATTCCCGGGTGGCTGGACTCAAGTGGAGACGTTTCCACTGTCAAAAAATGTGCAATAGCCTGGGATTTTCAAGTCAGTAGATAAGAGATATATCTGTAACTTTAAATTCCAAGATCCGCCCTTCTGCATCCCCATCATACCAGTCTTCTTTAGGTGCCTTATGGAGTAAGGGACATTTTGGCGGGCTGCTATGCAGCCCATATTGTTGCTTAGTTATTTTATATTTTTTTGCAATCTTTATGCTTTTACAGAGGGGCTCTGCGCTGCTTGTAGCACAATGAGTGCAGCAGCTGTGGGAGCTGTTCATCAGCTCTCCGGTTTGTACTGTCAAAGTCGAAAAATATTGTAATACATACACCATGTACTAACCCCACACACATGCCCGCTGCGCGTGCACTTGTTCCGCCGTGCGTGCACATATCCGCAATTTGCGTATGGTCGCTCGTGCGTTCCGGCGCATGGTATGGGTATTTACGGCGGAGTTTGTGAGTGCATAGAGGGTTATTAGAACATTACATATTTAACCCAAATAGTGCACATTTTAGATACAGCTCCCTTGCACCACATCAGCAATTATCAACAGTTTAAACAGTTCCAGGACTAAGGGATTCGCCTTTGCATGATAGGAAGGGTCAGACTAAGGGTAGAAGTTGATGTCTAGTATCCAGCTGTAGGGTATTTTAAGGGTAACATTCCGGTGTTGGTTAGAGAAAGATCGTATGTTCTAGCGTATAGTTATGTGCAGAAGTAGAATATAGATATAAACTGTATTTACTGTATATTATGTATGCGGCGGGAATCCAGAGGATACCACCCCCAAGAGCAGTTGAGAAAGACATCGCCCACCTTTTCAAATCAACCTATGACCTCTCCTGTAATGTAAAGATGCATCTCAGTGTCCAATGGATTACAGTGACCATTGTATTGTGTATAGAAGTTGTGTATAAAAAGCCTGTTGTTGCCTGGCCGGTCAGAAGACTCTGAATGCTATCATCCTGATGAGCGGAGGACTGGTCCAGGTTGCGCAAGCGATTATTCTCACGTATGTACATTTTCTGTAGCCATTATTCTGTTGTAGATTTATCTTGTTAGCCTGTAGTGTATAATTTGTACTGTTATCCCTTTTGAAATAATCCACTGTGGCCTTAGAACCCTGTGGTCAACTACATATCGGTGTTGTGTCCTCATTTCCCTGTTAGAGTTTAAAGCATATTTAACTATATAAGGTTTGAGTGTATTGATAAGGTGTACGCACTGCGGGTACTTTATACCGTCAGCGCTACTTAAGGTTTAAGGTGTAACATCCTTGCAGTGCTTTGTTGCATAAAGGTTTAAAGTATAATCATATCATTACATTGTATTACTAATAAGGTTTAAAGGTTATCAATTGAGAGTGCGCGCGCTGTGTGTACTTTGTACCCCCAGCGCGGCATTGGTATGCTAAGACCGTACAACTTACGGGACTATGTACGCAAATAGCGTGCAAAGTGCGTAGCGTGTATATTCAGTCTAGCGGCCGTAGCGGCACCAAGGTAAAAGTGTATTTAGAGGTATAGATTTATGGTTTTAGATAATATCGACATTATCGATTGGGGGCATCGTCCGGTTTTTCCTCATACCCACAGCCTAGCAGGTTAAAGCAGACTTCATCTATCAGCAAAGGGTGGAAAGGTATCCAGGTATCCTACGTAAGCCTTTTCCTGGTTGTAGAGTACACTGATAAACCCTACCTCAATTGCTGATATGATGGCGTCTGCTCTGCATGGTTTGTAGGGATGCTGGTGGGATCTGTAAGGTAAGAACGCAAAGCTATTTTTAAAGTCTGTGAATTTCTGTTTGGCGCCAAATGCGAACACAACACACGCATACTCATGTACACCTGTACTTTGTATACCTGCTCGCATTGTTGCCATAAGTAGTGATTACTAGATTCATTTAGACCTGTACTGAGAAATTTGTTGCTATTTAGTTAAAATATAGAGTTAATATTTAAGGAAGGAAGTGTAAGACGCACACGCAGCCTGGCCTAGTTGTAAAGGTTTATACAGAAGAAACGGTGTGTGGTGTTAAGTGAGCGATTATAGTTAATATCGCTTACATTTATAGAAGTGTGGGATTTGTACTACTGCGGACGTACGGTCTTTGTACACGTGTCTCGGACAAAGTACGGGACTGCGTACGCTACGTAAAGACATACGCACGTGGCGTGTTCACGCAACATGAGTAAAGGTACGACCGCTAAGTACAAATTACACAATAGCATTGTTTACTTTAGGCGCGAGACGGTAGCCACGTGATAATAACACAAATTGCTCAGTGTCCAAGATTTAGTTTAAATAAATCCATTTTTACTGTATTACCTCTGGTACTAAGGCTGTTTTATCTGAATGAAAGTTAATTTTCTGTACAGAAAAACCAAAGTGTATATGAGTGAACGAGCGTGAGTGTGCAAACCATAAAGGTCTTGTGGACCCACGGAATTCGGGATCCCAAAGGAGACCACATCAGGTGAGTGGACACTTGGTGGCGTGAGAGTGGCTTGCTCACGTTAACATTGATTAAAGTACATAGGAGCAAAGTAGTAGATATCACAGACCAAAGGTCAGCGAAGGTTTAAATACCGCAGACCAAGGGTCAGCGAGGTTTTTTAGATATCGCAGCCCAGGGGGTTAGCGAAGAACCCATATAGGCCCGTTTAGATACGCTCAGGCTGAGGTTTCGCAGCCTGAACATTCGATTCCATTGGTCGTACGGTGGATAAGTAACAGTTACCTATACGCTGTGCGATTGGACCACGCGTTCGTGGGTGCAATACTTAGCGTAACGTGATACCCTTTTTACGAGCTTTGCGTAAAATCGCGGGATCATAAGCGCTGGGTGTAGCATACGCAAGCGTGATTTGTGTAAAAAAAAAATATTTTAAGGGAGTTTCGCTGGTCACTCAGGAAATCTCCAACAACCAATATTTACTGGAAAGGGTAAATCACTCCCAGATACTTTCAGTGAATAGAGGTTACACAGGGGCCCTAGGTTGGGTACATTGCCTGCGCTATCAACAGTGTATGGTAGTATTGGCCAACGTGGGCGTGAGTGGGTGAGAGCACTCGTTAAACTTTCACCGTTGCCTTATATTGAGTAATTTGTTTTTTTGTAGGAATTAGCTGAGAAGGCAATACCTGCAAAATATGGGGGCCAGTTGCTCAAGTAAGGGACGTTCAACCAGGGTTCAGGTTGATATTCCGCGGCCCAAGGGGTCGGCGAGGTACATAATGTGTGAGAAGTATGGATCACACACAGAGGTTTTATCCATTCCCTAAGGTAGGCAGTTTTGAACCAGAGGTGTTGCAGAATTTAAGGTTTAGGATATGTCTGATAAAATCCCGACACACAAACTGTTTACATTTATGGCAGCAAGAGGGCGATATGCAGAGGGAACTAGCTCACGCAGCCGGTTCCAAACCTAGCAGGAAACTGATGGCAACCGCACTACCACCACCGTATATTACAGGGGAGAAAGTGGCTACAGACAATGGCATACTGATATATGATAAGAGTGAACTTGATAAATGTATTAACGCTAACCCGTGCAAGTTGTATCCCATTTTGAACTTCCCTCAGGACTGCGAGCAAGAAGATGAGCCCAGCACGATATCGGCACTCTCTCTAGCAGCCACCATACAAGACACCCAAGTGGGCACGGCCCAACCAGTAAGAGCAGTAACAAAGGCCCCTAGCGGAGGGACAGGTGAGGTCGTGTCCACAGGTAAGTACGGTACTGTACATTATGCAGAGACAATAGCACCTCAGATTGTAGAGTCAACACAAAATGATGTAATTGAACTAAATCCTGTCAGGGTAATCGCAGTCCCCAATGGGAAGACTGACCCACAGGGAATCACTCCCATCAGGAACATTGCTATGCATTGTCCTTGGTCCCGGACAGAATTGAGGACAATTATGTCTGAATTTCCCGATCCCAGATAGGATCTAGCCGCATGTCAGCAGAAGTTTATTAGAGAATTAGGTAACGCCACCGAACCCACAAACAAAGATTGGCGAACAGTGCTACAGGCATGTTTACCCTCCAATATTGACCCTGCGAAATTCATTACTGATTGTAAATTAGATGTAGAAGTACCTCTCACTGATGAATACACTCAGGAGAATGTACAACAGATCAATCTACAATTAGGAGTATATTTCCCTACTGTTGTCAAATGGAATCAAATCTTTTCCATAAGACAAAAAGAAGGTGAAACTGCTTCTGAATATTTCCATCGAGCACTACAGGAAATGGCTAGATACACTGGGGTCGAGGACATTAAGGAAAATGTACATCATAGAGAGGTAGCTGTGTCAGTATTAATGGACGGGTTAAACGAAACATTGAGAACAAGGGTACAAACCACTCAACCTAACTGGAGAGGTATCTTGGTGGCTGCATTAAGGGAGTCCACTATCGAGCACGATCGGAACATCATTAAGCACAGGAATTCACAGGGGGATAAGCTGATGACAGTAAGTATAAAAGCCCTTACAACGAAGCCGCATCAGCCGAAACCCCAGACCCCTGATGGTAAGTCGTATGTAGTAAAATGTTATAACTGCCAAAGGGAAGGACATTACGCAAGGAACTGTAATTATAAAGGCACACATAAGGTATATCGACCCCCTAGACCAGAACATGAACCACATTATTGTCATGACTGAGGTTTTGTGAACCCGGGGTTAGTGAAGTCTGTGCGGGCGACTGGAGAATTATATGAATACTACCACTGACCTGGTTTGGGAGTGTTGTAGACTCGGGGTTTCTTCCGGTGACTGGGAAGAGGAACCGCAGCAGAGATGGCTGAATCTAGGTTCTCCTCATGCAGCATTAGGTCGGCAGACAGGAGGCACGTGTGGACGCTGAAGGTCTCCTGAAAGACAGAACTGGAAAGGCGCTGATGAATCAGTGAAGAATACCAGGTACAACTGCGCTTAAGTGCACTGGGTGCTTGGAGACACTGAGATGCTAGGAGGCGCGAGGGGCGCTTGGAGACACTGAGGTACTAGGAGGCACGGAAGTGCTTGGACGCACTGAGGTGCTTGGAGGTACTGGGGTGCGTATAGACACTGGGATGCTTAGAGACACTGGGGTGCGTAGAGACACTGGGGTGCGTAGAGACACTGGGGTGCTGGAAGCACGGAGGTGCTGAGGCACGGAGGTACTGAGGCACGGAGGTGCTGGAGGCACGAGATGCTGGAGGCACGAAGGTGCTGAGGCACGGAGGTGCTGAAAGCACGGAGGTACTGGAGGCACGAGGTGCTGAGTCACGGAGATGCTGGAAGCACGGAGGTGCTGAGGCACGGAGGTGCTGAGGCACGGAGGTGCTGAGGCACGGAGGTGCTGAAAGCACGGAGGTACTGAGGCACAGAGGTGCTGGAAGCACGGAGGTACTGAGGCACGGAAGTGCTGAGGTACTGAGGCACTGAGGTACTGAGGCATGGAGATGCTGAGGCACGGAGGTGCTGGAAGCACGGATGTACTGAGGTACGGAGGTGCTGGAAGCACGGAGGTACTGAGGCACGGAAGTACTGAGGTACTGAGGCACGGAGATGCTGAGGCATGGAGGTGCTGGAAGCACGGAGGTACTGAGGCACGGAGGTGCTGGAAGCACGGAGGTACTGAGGCACAGAAGTGCTGAGGCACGGAGGTGCTGAGGCACGGAGGTGCTGAAGCACTGAGGTACTGAGGCACTGAGGTGCTGAGGCACTGAGGTACTGAGGCACGGATATACTGAGGCACGGAGGTGCTGAGGCACGGAGGTGCTGCAGGGATACGGGAGCTCTGGAGATCACAACTTTAGGGAGCTCAGCTTGAAGACTCACACATAGCTGTGAGTGTGACATAAGGAACTGGCACAGATTCTAACTCAGTCTCCCAACTTATACTTCCTGGTCCTTGGTGATTGGAGAGCAGGATTAGGTGATGCAGAGAGTCTCAGACTGGCAGAGGATTGGACAACTCTGGTTCAGGTGAACAGTCACTGTCATGTGACTACTCTAGACTAGGCTGTGATGTAGAATGAGGCCTAGTAGGCCAAAAGAACACTGAAGCCTGAACTTCAGATTACTGAATTCAGCCTCACACAGGAGATCACCACAGGTGGAGCTAATTAACTATTACCTTTCAGGGAACTCAGGAAAACTCATAGTGCTGACAAGCTGTTTAACTCAGTGAGTAAAAGACACAGGATCCGGGACAGATGGCAGGGGTAAGTCACCAAATATGAAACCTACAGTCAAGATTGTGACAATTATGATACACGTAATAGGGATCAGGGATCGCATAGGAGGAGTTATGAGCCACATGCAGGGGAAACAAGGAGGTACCCTCCTAGGAGGGACTGGCAGACCTCTGAAAATTCTCAGCTACCCCCCTCACATATTGTAGCTGCCAGCGCGCTGCGGGAGGGTCACAACATACAATAAAGGTTAGGCCACACCTGTAGTCTGCAGCCAGTGAAGTTGATTACTAGCCTTGGAAATGAACCCGAGGTCACAGTTGATGTAGCTGGTAGATCACTACCTTTCCTTGTAGATACAGGGGCGGCCAGCTCAGTGTTAAATTCAACGGTAGGTATGAAAACCACGGGTAAAACAATTTCAGCAATGGGGGTAACAGGAATAGTGCAACACTACCCTTTAAGTAGACCAGATTACGATAGGTCCTTTGCAGACCAAGCACTCCTTTTTGCTAGCTGCATCGGCTCCAACTAACCTACTTGGGAGAGATTTATTGTGTAAGATGAGGTGTGTCATATATTGTACTCCTGAGGGTGTCTTCTTAGATATACCCGAGAATCACGCTCAGGAGGTGCAGGATATGTTAGACACCCCACAAAGGTTAATGTCACACTCTGCTGTTATAGACAGGTGTCCATCCAAGGTAGAGGAAATGATCTCCCAGATACCGGAATCCCTCTGGACCAAAGATGGACAAGACACTGGATTGATGGCGAATGTAGCTCCTGTAGTTATGCAAGTAAAAGATGGTATGATAGCTCCAAAAATCCCACAGTATCCTCTGAAGCCAGAGGTGGAATCAGGAGTGTACCCAGTCATAGAGCGCTTGCTACAACAGGGCATCCTAGTTAGGACGTCCAGCACTGCCAATAGTCCCATCTTCCCTGTGTAAAGAGTGGGGGGAGGGGTTACAGGCTAGTGCAGGATCTAAGGGGGATAAACAAGATAGTTGAGAGCCAATTCTCCGTAGTGCCAAATCCAGCTGTCATCCTCATGCAAATTCCCCCAACTGCGAAATTTTTCACTGTCATTGACCTCTGTTCTGCTTTCTTTTCGGTCCCTCTGCACCCTGACAGCCAATATTTGTTTGCATTTACATACAGGGGAGTACAGTACACATGGACTCGCTTACCCCAAGGTTTCATTGACAGCCCAAGTATTTTCTCCCAGGCTTTGCATGACTGTTTACAATCCTTTCAACTTGAGAGCGGATCAGTATTAATACAGTATGTAGATGACTTACTGCTGTGTTCAGATTCACTCGAGTCATCCTTGAAAGACACGAAACAGCTTCCGTTTCACCTTTCTAATACGGGACACAAGGTTTCAAAGGATAAGTTACAGCTGTGCCAGACCAAGGTAAAATATTTGGGACATTGCTTGACACAAGGACTTAGACACCTCACCGCTGATAGAATACAGGCGATTTGCGACATGACTCTGCCACAAAACCAGCAGCAGATCCGCACTTTCCTTGGAATGTGTGGGCACTGCCGAAACTGGATCCCAGGGTTCTCCATACTGGCTTTACCTTTGCAGGAAATGGTCTCCTCGAACAAACCAGATCGGATCTCTCACACAGATGAGTCCGAACTGGCATTTGAGAGACTTAAACAATGTCTATCACAGGCACCTGCATTAGGCATGCCAGATTATGGGAAACCCTTTGAATTGTACGGTACGGAAAGTGCTGGGTGTGCGGCAGGTGTCCTAACCCAGAGACATGGTGATGTCAGCAGGCCGGTAGCTTACTACAGTGCACAGTTGGACACGGTAGCACGGTCTCTCCCCACATGCTTGCGAAGTGTTGCAGCGATAGCTTTGCTAGTGAGTAAAAGCAAAGACGTAGTGTTAGGACACAACCTGACCATCCATACACCTCATGCAGTGTCAGCCTTACTGAACTCTGCCCAAACCAGACATGTCTCATCAGCACGGTTTACAAGGTGGGAATTAGCACTAATGGCCCCTGTAAACATCACCATAAAACGATGCAGTGCACTAAATCCTGCAACTTATCTGCCAGGTGTGCCTGGACAGGCACAAAGGGTGAAGGATGAGAATTATGGTGAAGGAGGATTTAGTATAGACACTGACACACATGATTGTATGAAATATCTGAACCAAACTTTCACTGCAAGACCCGACATTAGTGACAACCCACTGGAAGGCGTAGAGTTTACTTTTTACACTGATGGTAGTTGCCACAGACAGACGGACTCGGGAGACTTGTGTACTGGATACGCAGTCATAGATGACAGAGGTATCATAGAAGCTGAGCCCCTGGGCCCACCACACTCAGCACAAGTTGCTGAGCTGGTCGCCCTAACCAGAGCGTGTGAATTGGCTAAGGGTAAGTCAGCCAATATATATACAGATTATAGGTATGCCTTTGGTGTAGTGCATGATTTCGGGCCCTATGGCGCCTCAGAAATTTCATGACGGCAGCTGGCACACCTGTAGCGCATGCATCCCATATAAAAAGTCTTCTAACAGCGATACAGGAACCTGACAGAGTGGCTGTTATCAAGTGCAAAGCCCACACTTACAGTCAAGACCCAGTGTCACTTGGTAACAGCCGGGCAGACGAAGCTGCTAAATCAGCAGCCAGCACCCCCATACAAACAGATATCACATCACTGATGATATTGAACACCGTCAATACACAAAAATTAAGTGAAATGCAAAATTTGTGTTCTCCACAGGAAAAGGCAGTCTGGAGGTCAAAAGGGTATGGCCAGGAGTCCTCAGGACTCTGGACAGATGGACAGGGTAAGCCAGTAGCCCCCAGAGCATATCTTCCAAGCTTAGCTGAGGCGGCACACGGTTTGACTCATCTGGGCAAAGAGGGTATGTGTAAGCTGGTGAGAGCCTACTGGTGTGCGCCAGGATTTTCTTCTCATGCGGGTAAGAGAGCAATGACATGTCTTATCTGCTTGAGGAAGAATATTGGAAAGTCAATACCAACAGAACCATCCCATATCCCGCCAACAGACGGCCCTTTTCAGGTAATACAGATTGATTTCATACAGTTACCACCCTGCAGAAATTTAAAATATGTGTTAGTGTGTATTGATGTGTTTTCCAATTGGGTACAAGCGTTCCCCGCTGCCACAAATACTGCTACGTTCACTGCAAAGAAAATTGTGCAGGAATTTGTGTGCAGATATGGTATCCCTAGGATAATTGAAAGCGATAGGGGTACCCATTTTACAGGTAAAGTCTTTCAGGTTATGTGCAAACTGATGGGAATTAATAGCAAGCTGCATACTCCGTACCGCCCACAGGCGAGTGCGAAGGTGGAAAGAGTAAACAGCACTATTAAGAACAAGATGAGCAAAGTGATGGCTGAAACTGGATTGTTGTGGCCAGAAGCTTTGCCACTTGTATTGTACAGCATCAGAACCACTCCCAGGTCCGCCCTTAGCCCAGTGGCGCACCCAGGGGGGGTTTCCGAGTACCCAGAAACCCCCCTCCACAAAAAAAAAAATTTATTTTTATTTTTTTTAGCTGCATGAGTATTATTAATGACTGTCTAGCGTCCTCTGCAGCCTGCTGTCTTCTTGGTGGCACTTGCAAGTGCAATAAAAGTTTACTTTATTTTAATTATAGTACATATGTATCCATGTGCATACATATATACACATGTATATACATACATACATATAAACACACACATATGATATATATATATATACATGTGTATATATATGTGTACTGTATGTGTGTGTGTACATATATATATATATATGTATGCATGTTTAATATGCTGTGTATATGTATGTGTGTGTGTATGTATATATATATATATGTATATATATATATATATGTGTGTAGATATATGTATATATATATATATATATATATATATATATATATATATATATATAGACACACACACAGACACACTATTTTTACGGACCCAGCATATACTGGGTCACCTCAGTCCCCACCCCGTGATTGGCTCCGCCCAGTTCTGGAAACTTCCCCATGCAAATCCTGCGTTTGCCACTGTAACCTATCACCCTTTGAGATTCTTTTTGGTCGACAACCCCATGTAATGATTGACCCCCAGGATGATTTGAAATGCAATAATGAGGTGACTGTAAAATATTTGGTTAAGATGAGCCAGCAGCTGAGGAATCAAAACAGAAATCTGAAGCTGGTGATTCCTGACCTACCAAACAGTAATTGTCATGACATTGAACCTGGGGATTATGTAATGATTCTAAATTTTCTACGCTCAGGTTGCCTCATTGACAGGTGGGAAGGACCGTGCCAAGTCTTACTAACCAGCACGACAGCATTAAAGGTTGCCGAAAGAGAGACTTGGGTCCACTCGTCCCACTGTAAGAAGGTCGCTGACCCAGAGAGAACCCGTGACAAAGAGCAGAGTGTAGAGAACATCGTATCACTGGAGTGTCTGTTCCGGGAAGGTTGAGAGGCAGGACTGTTGTCACGGCACCTGAACGCGGAGAACAACAAGACCAGAGGCGGTTGTCGCACCAATTTTCTTTTGCCTTTTTATTATTTTCTCCATCTCCCATTACCCTCCTTTCCTCCCCCTTCTTGTTCCCTTTTCTCTCCCCCTTAACAAGATGGACTTACCCCAAGAGACTGTGTTCCGGGTTTTCCTGTTGACCCTGTTGTTGACCAGAGCAGTCTGTTTCGGTGAGAGTACCAGAGAGGTCGAGAAAGGATCTGGAATGGGTTCTGATGACAAGGAAGGATTTGTAGAATTCCAAGAGCAACACATCCATCGAGCAAAGGCGAGTATCAGAAAACGATCTGGTAGTCAGGAAACTAGGAGGCACTGTGAAGGGTTATTGGCTGAGGAAAATTGCATTTGTAGGAACTGTGAAAAAATAGTTGAGGACGGGTGCATCCAGAGATGTCAGTCCAGCCTTAATATCAACATGGACCGTCATCCATTGAGTGATTATCACTCACTAGTAGGTAAGGTTTTAAACCAAACAGAATTCCGGGTGTGCTCACAAGTACCTCAAGGTCAGAGCAAGTCAGGACTAGTACCGTACCCTTTAACAATAGATGAGGTACTTGAATTACGGGGTGGGAGACCGGTGGACAAGAAATTCAATATTTCTAGGCCCCCTAGTTTGAAGCTCCACCAGTACCATGTAGATAGATCCTTAGTGTGTTTCAACATTTCCAATTCCCGAAAGCCGGGAAATTGGGAGGTGACATGGAATAACCAGACCATGGCATTTTCACACAGAGCTGACAGAATACCCGTAGACTCTGAACTTATACGCCAAATAGCCGACGGTGGAAGGTATTTTCGGTATAGGTATACTCTAGGAAGTAAGACCATGCGGGTTGGAGAAATATCACCAGGGTACTGTGCGCATATCATACAGCCTGATACGTGTACTGAACAGATGAGAGAACTAGGGATTGGTTTCTTCACTTGGAAAGTTTGTAATATGGTGATGTTATATTTTGTTGGAACAAGAAGCCGAAAAGAGCTCGGTAGTGTTTGTTGGCCCACTTACAGACCCTTAATACGGGATAAGAAGGATTTAATGTATACTTCGCAATACCTCGAAGCTTGTCTAGAACATATACGGCACGATGATACATGTCCCTCAGACATGGATTTAATACATACATGCTTTTGCTATCCCACTAGGTCATACATTTCCCACCTACACCTCTCCTCCTACCATCCAATCATCTGTAGATATTTGTATTGTATATTTTATCCAATCATCTGTAAATATTGTATTGTATATTTTTCTGTTTAATGTTTAGACAGTGGCAGTTATTGTTGACTGCCAAAGGGTGGACTGTCAAAGTCGAAAAATATTGTAATACATACACCATGTACTAACCCCACATACATGCTCGCTGCGCGTGCACTTGTTCCGCCATACGTGCACATATCCGCAATTTGCGTATGGTCGCTCGCGCGTTCCTGCGCGTGGTATGGGTATTTACGGCAGGGTTTGTGAGCGCATAGAGGGTTATTAGAACATTACATATTTAACCCAAATAGTGCACATTTTAGATATAGCTCCCTTGCACCACATCAGCAAGTATCAACAGTTTAAACAGTTCCAGGACTAAGGGATTCGCCTTTGCATGATAGGAAGGGTCAGACTAAGGTTAGAAGGTGATGTCTAGTATCCAGCTGTAGGGTATTTTAATGGTAACATTCCGGTGTTGGTTAGAGAAAGATCGCATGATCCAGCGTAAAGTTATGTGCAGAAGTAGAATATAGATATAAACTGTATTTACTGTATATTATGTATGCGGCTGGAATCCAGAATATACCACCCCCAAGAGCAGTTGAGAAAGATATCGCCCACCTTTTCAAATCAACCTATGACCTCTCCTGTAATGTAAAGATGCATCTCAGTGTCCAATGGACAATGAGATTACAGTGACCATTGTATTGTGTATAGAAGTTGTGTATAAAAAGCCTGTTGTTGCCTGGCCGGTCAGAAGACTCTGAACGCTATCATCCTGATGAGCGGAGGACTGGTCCAGGTTGCGCAAGCGATTATTCTCACGTATGTACATTTTCTGTAGCCATTATTCTGTTGTAGATTTATCTGGTTAGCCTGTAGTGTATAATTTGTACTGTTATCCCTTTTGAAATAATCCACTGTGGCCTTAGAACCCTGTGGTCAACTACATATCAGTGTTGTGTCCTCATTTCCCTGTTAGGGTTTAAAGCGTATTTAACTATATAAGGTTTGAGTGTATTGATAAGGTGTACGCACTGCGGGTACTTTATACCGTCAGCGCTACTTAAGGTTTAAGGTGTAACATCATTGCAGTGCTTTGTTGCATAAAGGTTTAAAGTATAATCATATCATTACATTGTATTACTAATAAGGTTTAAAGGTTATCAATTGAGAGTGCGCGCGCTGTGTACTTTGTACCCCCAGTGCGGCATTGGTACGCTAAGACCGTACAACTTACGGGACTCTGTACGCAAATAGCGTGCAAAGTGTAGCGTGTATATTCAGTCTAGCGGCCGTAGCGGCACCAAGGTAAAAGTGTATTTAGAGGTATAGATTTATGGTTTAAGATAATATCGACATTATCATTACCCAGTGGAAGACCCCCATAGCACTCTGGTTTCAATGAAAACTGCCTGGACCTGGGGACAGTGTGCACCATCACCATTTTAGAGGGTACCGGGAAGCAGCACTGTCCCTGATGGCGGCACCATTTTGCCTTTGTTTGTTACTGCAAGTGACTCCCTTATAGGGAGTACGCCCCAGTCAGGCAGCTCGTGATCGGAGCCAACCAAGTGCTTTGCCCTTATAGGGGTGGGAGTAGCACTTATAGCAGAATGAGTACAGCCATGGGGGGAGGCTAGAGGAGAGGAAATTCCGTACAAAACGTAGGAAAGGGTTTTTCACAGTAGGGGCATTAAGGATGTGGAACTTCCTGCCAGAGAAGGTAATAATGGCGGACTCTAAATGCATTTAAAAACGTATTGGACAGTTTTCTAGCTGAAAAAAGTATCCAAGGCTATAGCATTTAACAAATTGACATTAGTATGTGGGAGTGATACAAAATATGGTATCCGGACACCAAAAGGTCGACACCAATTGGTCGACACACCTTAGGTCAACACCTGAAATAGGTCGACGGGGACAAAAGGTCGACATGAATTTTTTCACTTTTTTAAATTCATTTTTCTCTTACGTCCTAGAGGATGCTGGGGACTCCGTAAGGACCATGGGGATAGACGGGCTCCGCAGGAGACATGGGCACTTTAAGAAAGACTTTAGGTATGGGTGTGCACTGGCTCCTCCCTCTATGCCCCTCCTCCAGACCTCAGTTTACTACTGTGCCCAGAGGAGACTGGGTGCATTACAGGGAGCTCTCCTGAGTTTCTGTCAGAAAGTATATTTGTTAGGTTTTTTATTTTCAAGGAGGCTGCTGGCAACAGACTCCCTGCATCGAGGGACTGAGGGGAGAGAAACAGACCTACTTTAATGCTAGGCTCTGTTTCTTAGGCTACTGGACACCATTAGCTCCTGAGGGATCGGTACGCAGGTCTCACCCTCGCCGTCCTTCATGATCTTCATGATCTTCACTGAGGTAACGCACAGCAGTAAAGCTGTGCTCCATTGCTCCCATACACCTCACACATGGCAGTCACTGTAAGGGTGCAGGGCGCAGGGGGGGCGCCCTGGGCAGCATATGAACCTCTCTTTGGCAAAAAAATAAAAATAAAATATATATATATATATATATATATATATATATATATATATACACAGCTGGGCACTGTATATATAAAGAGCCCCCGCCAGTTTTTAGTATATTTGAGCGGGACAGAAGCCCGCCGACAAGGGGGCGGGGCTTCTCCCTCAGCACTCACCAGCGCCATTTTCTCCACAGCACAGCGCTGAGAGGAAGCTCCCTGGACTCTCCCCTGCTTATTCCACGGTGAAAGAGGGTTTTTAAGAAGGGGGGGGCACATAATTGGCACATATATATATATATAAACAGCGCTACTGGGTAAACATATATTTATTGTGTTTTTTCCTCGGTCATATAGCGCTGGGTATGTGCTGGCATACTCTCTCTCTCTGTCTCTCCAAAGGGCCTTGTGGGGGAACTGTCTTCAGATAAGAGGATTCCCTGAGTGTGTGGTGTGTCGGTACGCGTGTGTCGACATGTCTGAGGTAGAAGGCTCTCCTAGGGAGGAGGGGGAGCAAATGAATGTGGTGTCTCCGTCGACAACGCCGACACCTGACTGGATGGATATGTGGAATGTTTTAAGTGCTAATGTAAATTTATTGCACAAAAGATTAGACAAAGCTGAAGCTAGGGAACAGCCAGGGAGTCAACCCATGTCTGTCCCTATGTCGCAGGGACCTTCGGGGTCTCAAAAGCGCCCACTATCCCAAATAGTAGACACAGATACCGACACAGATTCTGACTCCAGTGTCGACTACGATGATGCAAAGTTACAGCCAAAATTGGCTAAATGTATTCGATATATGATTATTGCAATAAAAGATGTTTTGCATATCACAGAGGAACCCCCTGTCCCTGACACGAGGGTACACATGTATTAGGGAAAGAAACCTGATGTAACCTTTCCCCCCTCACATGAGTTGAACGAATTATGTGAAAAAGCTTGGGAATCTCCAGACAAAAAACTGCAGATTCCCAAAAGGATTCATATGGCGTATCCCTACCCGCCAACGGACAGGATACGGTGGGAATCCTCCCCTAGGGTGGACAAAGCATTGACACCCTTATCCAAAAAGGTAGCACTGCCATCCCAAGATACGGCTACCCTCAGGGATCCTGCTGACCGCAAGCAGGAGGTTACCTTGAAGTCCATTTACACACATTCTGGTACCTTACTCAGACCGGCGATTGCGTCGGCTTGGGTTTGTAGCGCTGTAGCAGCATGGACAGATACCTTATCAGCGGAAATTGAGACCCTAGATAAGGATACCATTTTATTGACCCTAGGGCATATAAAAGATGCTGTCTTATATATGAGAGATGCTCAAAGAGACATTAGTCTACTGGGTTCTAGAATCAACGCTATGTCGATTTCTGCTAGACGAGTCCTATGGACCCGGCAATGGACAGGTGATGCCGACTCAAAGAGGCATATGGAGGTTTTACCTTACAAGTGTGAGGAATTGTTTGGGGAAGGTCTCTCGGACCTGGTCTCCACAGCTACAGCTGGTAAATCAAATTTTTTGCCTTATATTCCCTCACAGCCTAAGAAAGCGCCACATTATCAAATGCAGTCCTTTCGATCACAAAGAAACAAGAAAGTACGAGGTTCGTCCTTTCTTGCCAGAGGTAAGGGCAGAGGAAAAAAGCTGCACAACACAGCTAGTTCCCAGGAACAGAAGTCCTCCCCGGCCTCTACAAAATCCACCGCATGAGGCTGGGGCTCCGCTAAAGGAGTCCGCCCCACTGGGGGCACGTCTTCGAGTTTTCAGCCACATCTGGGTTCACTCACAGGTGGATCCCTGGGCAATAGAAATTGTTTCTCAGGGTTACAAGCTGGAATTCGAAGAGGTGCCTCCTCGCTGGTTTTTTTAAATCGGCCCTACCAGCTTCTACCCCGGAAAGGGAGATAGTGTTAAATGCAATTCACAAATTGTATCTTCAACAGGTGGTGGTCAAGGTTCCCCTGCTTCAACAAGGGAGGGGATATTACTCAACCCTGTTTGTAGTCCCGAAATCGGACGGTTCGGTCAGACCCATTTTAAATTTAAAATCCCTGAACCTATACTTGAAAAGGTTCAAGTTCAAGATGGAATCGCTAAGAGCAGTCATCGCCAGCCTGGAAGGGGGGGATTTTATGATATCTCTGGACATAAAGGATGCATACCTTCATGTTCCCATTTATCCACCTCATCAGGCGTACCTGAGATTTGCGGTACAGGATTGACATTACCAATTTGCCGTTTGGGCTTTCCACGGCCACGAGGATTTTCACCAAGGTAATGGCAGAAATGATGGTGCTCCTGCGCAAGCAAGGTGTCACAATTATCCCGTACTTGGACGATCTCATAAAAGCGAGATCAAGAGAGCAGTTGCTGAACAGCGTCTCACTTTCACTGAAGGTGTTACAGCAACACTGCTGGATTTTCAATATCCCGAAGTCGCAGTTGGTTCCTACGACTTGTCTGACCTTCTTGGGCATGATTCTGGATACAGACCAGAAAAGGGTTTATCTTCCGATAGAAAAAGCTCAGGAACTCAAGACTCTGGTCAGGAACCTATTGAAGCCAAAACAGGTGTCAGTGCATCACTGCACTCGAGTCCTGGGAAAGATGGTGGCATCATACGAAGCCATTCCCTTCGGCAGGTTCCATGCAAGGACTTTCCAATGGGACCTACTGGACAAGTGGTCCGGGTCACATCTACAAATTCATCAGTTGATCACCCTGTCCCCCAGAACCAGTGCTCACCTTCTAGAAGGCCGCAGATTCGGCATTCAGGACTGGATCCTGGTGACCACAGACGCTAGCCTCCGAGGTTGGGGAGCAGTCACACAGGGAAGAAACTTCCAAGGTCTTTGGTAGTCACTAGCCAAGGGGGTGCAGTTGATGATTGAGGCAGTTAGGGATGTTTTACACATTTCAGACACAGCGCCAGAACAGGTGGAGGAAGCCTTCTTCACAGATAATAAGAAGCCCCCCTCACTTTCCCGGCATCCAAAGAATTGAATGCTATCTTTGAAAAGGCATGGGAAACTCCAGAAAAGAAATTCCAGATTCCCAAGAGGGTGTTGGTTGCTTTTCCTTTCTCAGAGGAAGATAGGAAGAGATGGGAGTCCCCGCCGATAGTCGACGCCTCTGTATCCAGGCTGTCCAAACAGGTAGTTTTACCGGTCCCGGGATCTACCGCGTTAAAGGACCCGGCAGATCGCAAGGTGGATGCTACACTGAAATCCATTTACACGGCTTCTTGGGCTATATTGCCAGGTGGTCGATCACTCTGCAGAAGGAATCGTCTACACTGGACAAAGGTGACGTTGATTTGTTTTTACGTAATATTCAGGATTCTGCAGGGTTCCTAGTAGATTCCATAAAGAACCTGGGTTCCATGGCTGCGGGGATCTCCTCCATGTCAGTCTCTGCTCGCAGAGGTCTCTGGCTGCGCAACTGGTCTGCGGACGCGGAATCCAGGAAGTGTGTGGAAGGCCTTCCGTACAAAGGTCAAGCTCTCTTTGGGGAGGCGCTGGGTGCGTGGATTGCCATGGCTACCGCGGGTAAGTCTCCTTTTCTCCCCTCAGCTGCACCGGCTACGAAGAAGCCCTTTTCATCTAACACGTCACAGTCCTTTCGGGCCGTGAGGCCTAGAAAGAATAAGCCTTCGAACACCTTCTTCAGAGGTGGTTGTGCCAAAGGAAAGAAACCCGCTCCCGCAGTTTCCCAGACCCAGAAGCCCGCTTCTGATACTCCTAAGTCCTCTGCATGATGGTGGACAGCTAGGCCTGGTGGCATTTCAGCCACATCTGGGTGTCGTCGGGTCTGGACCCCTGGGTTCTGGATATGGTGTCCAGGGGGTACAGACTGGAGTTTCAAGATCCCCCGCCTCACCGTTTCTTCAAGTCAGGCTTACCAGCGCTGCTTGCGGACAGGACAATTCTTCTGGAGGCCATCAGGAAATTGGTGGTGTCAGAGGTCATTGTTCAGGTCCCTCTTCAGCAAAGGAACAAGGGTTATGGGTGGTCATTCCGAGTTGTTCGCTCGTTGCCGTTTTTAGCAGAATAGCGATCAGGCTAAAAAATGGGCGATTCTGCGCATGCGTATGGGCCGCAGGGCACACGCGCTAAGTATTTTCACACAAAACTATGCAATTTTACACAGGTCCGAGCGACGCTTTTTAGTCGCTCTGCTGATCGGTGAGTGATTGACAGGAAGTGGGTGTTTCTGGGCGGAAACTGAGCGTTTTCCGGGAGTGTGCTAAAAAAACGCAGGCATGTCAGGCTAAAACGCAGGAGTGGCTGGAGAAACGGGGGAGTGGCTGGCCGAACGCAGGGCGTGCTTGTGACATCAAACCAGGAGCTAAACGGACTGAGGTGATCGCAATCTACGAGTAGGTCTGGAGCTACTCAGAAACTGCAGGGAAATATTTAATAGCAGAACTGCTAACCTTTCATTCGCACTTCTGTTAAGCTAAGATACACTCCCAGAGGGCGGCGGCCTAGCGTGTGCAATGCTGCTAAAAGCAGCTAGCGAGCGATCAACTCGGAATGAGGGCCATTGTTTGAACCTTTTTGTGATACCGAAACCGGATGGTTCGGTACGGCCTATTCTTAATTTAAAGTCTTTGAACCCTTATCTCAAGGAGTTCAAATTCAAGATGGAATCTCTGAGAGCTGTAATTTTAAGGCTGTCGGAGGGGGAGTCCCTGGTGTCCCTGGACATCAAGGATGCTTACCTTCACATTCCTATTTGGGCGCTGCATCAAGCTTATCTTAGGTTTGCGCTGATGGACGATCACTATCAGTTCCAGGCGCTGCCGTTTGGCCTCTCAACAGCACCAAGGATCTTCACCAAGGTGATGGCGGAGATGATCGTTCTCCTCCGCAGACAGGGGGAGAACATAATTCCATATCTGGACGATCTCCTGATCAAGGCGTCATCCAGGGAGAGGTTGTTGCGGTCCATCGCGCTCACGACACAGCTGCTCAGGTAGCACGGTTAGATCCTGAACCTTCCGAAGTCTCATCTGGAGCCGACAAGGCGGCTGTCTTTCCTGGGAATGATCCTCAACACGGAAGTGCAGAGGGTATTTCTCCTGGCAGAGAAAGCGTTGGTGATTCAGTCAATGGTCCGGGATGTCTTACGGCCTACCCGGGTATCGGTTCATCAATGCATACGCCTTCTGGGGAAGATGGTTGCCGCCTACGAGGCTCTGCAGTACAGCAGGTTTCATGCTCGACCTTTTTTAACTGGACCTCTTGGACCAGTGGTCGGGCTTTCACCTACACATGCACAAGAGGAAACGCCTGTCTCCGAAAGCCTGGATTTCACTCCTCTGGTGGCTGCAACTTCCACACCTTCTGGAAGGGAGAAGGTTCGGAATTCAAGACTGGATCATTTTGACCACAGATGCAAGTCTGAGAGATTGGGGAGCGGTCGCTCTGGGGGATACCTTTCAAGGACGATGGTCGGATCAAGAGTCACTTCTCCCAATAAACATCCTGGAACTCAGGGCCGTTTACAACGCCTTTCTGCAAGCAGCACACCTACTACAGGATCGGGCTGTTCAGGTGCAGTTGGACAACGTGACCACAGTGGCCTACATAAACCGACAAGGCGGAACGAAGAGCAGAGCTGCCATGGCATAGGTGTTGAAAATCCTCATTTGGGCAGAAGGCACGTGGTGGCGATGTCGGCAATCTTCATTCCGGGCGTAGAAAACTGGGAAGCAGACTTCCTCAGCAGACACGATCTCCATCCAGGGGAGTGGGGCCTCCATCTGGAGGTGTTCGAGGAGGTAACCGGTTGGTGCGGGGTACCTCACATAGACATGATTGCCTCCCGCCTCAACAAGAAGCTACGGAGGTACTGTTCCAGGTCAAGAGAACCACAGGCGGTGGCGGTGGATGCACTGGTAACACCTTGGGTGTTCGAGTCGGTGTATGTGTTTTCTCCACTTCCTCTGATACCAAGGGTTCTTCAACTCGTGAGAAGAACAAAGCTTCTGGCAATCCTCATTGCTCCGGACTGGCCAAGGAGGACTTGGTACGCGGATCTGCTGGATCTTCTGTTGGAAGATCCACGGCCGTTACCTCTTCGGGAGGATCTGCTTCTGCAGGGGCCGTTCGCTTATCAATACTTACCGCGGCTTCGTTTGACGGCATGGCGGTTGAACACCAGATCATAGCTTGGAAGGGTATCCCGAGTGAGGTCATTCCTACCCTGATACAGGCCAGGAAGGGGGTAACGTCTAAGCATTACCATCGCATTTGGAAGAAATATGTTTCTTGGTGTGAGGCCAAGAAGTTTCCGGTGGGGGATTTTCAACTTGGACGTTTTATCCTTTTCCTGCAAGCAGGGGGGGGATATGGGACTGAGACTGGGCTCCATCAAGGTCCAGATCTCTGCTTTGTCCATCTTCTTCCAAAAACAATTGGCTGTTCTTCCTGAGGTTCAGACCTTTTTGAAAGGGTTCTGCACATCCAGCCTCCCTTTGTGGCGCCTACGGCTCCATGGGATCTTGATGTGGTGTTGCAGTTCCTACAATCTGCTTGGTTTAAGCCTCTACAGGAGGATGATCTCAAGTTTCTCACGTGGAAGGCGGTCACTTTGTTGGCCTTGGCTTATGCTCGATGTGTGTCGGAATTGGGGGCTTTATCTTGTAAAAGCCCCTATCTGATCTTCCATGAAGACAGGGCGGAACTTAGGACTCATCCACAGTTCCTACCTAAGGTTGTGTCTGCTTTCCACATCAACCAACCTATTGTGGTGCCAGTGGCTACTGACTCCTCAATTACTTCAAAGGCCTTGGATGTAGTGAGGACTCTGAAGATTTACGTGAAGAGGACGGCTCGTCATAGGAAAAGTGACTCTCTGTTTGTCCTCTATGATCCAAAGAAAATTGGATGTCCTGCTTCTAAGCAGTCGATTTCACGCTGGATCAGGTTCACTATCCAGCATGCTTATTCCACGGCAGGATTGCAGTGTCCGAAATACGTAAAGGCTCACTCTACTCGTAAAGTGGGTTTTTCCTGGGCGGCTACCCGGGGTGTCTCAGCGATACAACTCTGCCGAGCAGCTACTTGGTCGGGGTCGAACACGTTTGCCAAGTTTTACAAGTTCGATACTTTGGCCTCTGATGACCTCAAGTTTGGTCAGGCAGTTTTTGCAGGAGCCTCCGCGCTCTCCCTCCCATACTGGGAGCTTTGGTACATCCCATTGGTACTAATATGGCCCCCATCATCCTCTAGGATGTAAGAGAAAATAGGATTTTGGTTACCTACTGGTAAATCCTTTTCTCGTAGTCTGTAGAGGATTCTGGGCACCCGCCCAGCGCTTCGTTTCCTGCATTGGTTTATGGTTCAGTGTTACCTGGTTCCTAGGTAAGTTCTGCATTATTTACTTTTTCAGCTGTTGCTGGAATTGTTCCGGCATGATTGGACGGGTTTTCATGTTTGTGTGAGCTGGTATGAATCTCGCCACTATCTGTGTAATTCCTTCTCTCGAAGTATGTCGTCTCCTCGGGCACAGTTTCTAGACTGAGTCTGGTAGGATGGGCATAGAGGGAGGAGCCAGCACACACTTTTAAACTCTAAAAGTGCCAATGGCTCCTGGTGGACCCGTCTATACCCCTTGGTACTAATATGGACCCCAACATCTTCTACGAACTACGAGAAAAGGATTTACCGGTAGGTAACCAAAATCCTATTTTTTGGTGTCGACCTGGAGTCCCATACCCACAAAATATATTTGTCATTACTTCAGCTGGTGCATTATAATGTGCACTCTTTTCAACTTCATTAACTGTGTTACCTAACTGCAGCTGTGGTACAGTCCAGGTTGCTGTGTAGATCTGTGCAGGAAGTGAACTCCGGATCTGGATCCTGCAAGCTGTGTTTTTAAAGCTGTTGCAAGTTTCTTCTTAGCTCCTCTCTTCCACAGCTGTTAGCCTCTCAGGAAGGGTAAGTACAGTATCGAGGGTCCCTCTGCGCTTCGGCAAGGGGGGACCCACAGTCCCTTTTTTACCCTCAGTAGGCCTTTTGGCTCTGAGGGGTAGTGGAGTAACTGGGCCCTTCTCCTTTCGGAGAGGGTCCAAGATCCTATGTCCCCAGCACGTTTGGTCACAGACACTGGGTGAAGAAGCACCGCACCTCGGGCTTCAAGTGGAAAAAATAAATAAATCTGTGTTTCTTATTACCTATATCTGAATTTGTGTAGTTATTTAGTGACCTGTGTAATTGATTTCTTGTATCTGGGAATTTACTGGTGTCTGCTGTAAATAGCAAAGGTGCATGGGGACTATGATGGACAAACCCCAAACTGTCAAAATTAAAAGTTACTATGGGGTATATGCAATTGCGGTGGAATTCATGAAAATGTCGAAAAACGGGGCATTTTCGACAAAAAAACCTGTCGAATTGGATTCGACAATGCAATACAGTACTTTTCGTCAAAATACCTGCCGTTTCAGATTCGACTTTTTACAAATCGACATTTTCAAAATTCAACATGTCTGCAATGGTCAAAATGCGGCTTTTCGACAAAAGTATATTCAATTGAAGAATGTCGATTCGACAACAGTGCTTTTCGACAGTCATTTCGTCAATTTCAGTCCGCCTCACTTTGCTGGCGAGAGCTGATTAAAAATTTTTAAATTTTTATTTTTTTTTGCTTTTTGGATTGCTAATAGCATATCTATTTATATTTGAAGGGATTATCTACTTGGTTTGTCTTTTTTTGACTCACAAGTATTATTTAATTGATTTTTAAAAATAATATTTTTTTCTTCACTCTGCTGAGGGAAATGTACCCATGATTCCACATTTTTACCCAGGATACAGTTCTGCAAAGCCACTCCTCTATCCTCACTCCCGGTTTTGAGACTTCAGCGAGAAGGAGCCATTACAGTCAGCTCTCTTGTGGAATCGTTTTTTTAGGACAATCCCTGCGTTTTAACACATTTATATCCTATTTTTGTACTGACTACAATAATGGAGCCTTTTTCTGACCAGATTGTGATGTTCACGCTGGTTGCAAGCATGGAGGAAGAAAGGCTGGTGAACATCAGGATCAAAGTCAGCAAAAGTCTGCATTGGGTGAGTCACTATTGCGTGTTTCATTTCCACGTCCACGCCAGTATCACACTAGGCGTGAACTGGAGGATCTCAGCGAGTTCGAGGTGATTCAAAATTATTGCTTATTGACTCGCGACATATATTCGCTGTACGCTCTGTTGGAGGCCGACCTGGAACCTTGGACACGGACCAATCGCGCAGTCAGTGGTTTCCAGAAACTGCTGGCTACGTTACATTTTTTGGCGTCAGGCACATTCCAGCCTACTTTGTCTCAAACATGCGGTTTTTTACAGTCGACACTGTCGCGCTGTATAACCCAGGTCATTAGGGCTTTCCGCAAATTGACGATCCAGTTCATCAGATTTCCAGATACAAACAGCGGATGGCGTGAGATCAAATTAGGCTTTTTCACCGAACACAAATTTCCCAATGTTCTGGGCGCAATTGACTGTACCCACGTGCAGATCAGACCGTCACGGAATTCGGAAGAATGTTTTCGGAACCGAAAACAATTCCATTCCATGAATATACAGGCGGTCTGTGATGTCAACATGAAATGTTTTAATATTTTTGTGGGATTTCCTGGATCGTCTCACGACTCCTTCATCCTAAGCCAGTCATCGCTGTTTGACGATTTCGAAACTGGCTGTTAGGTATTTTTTTTTTTTTTATATTACCCACCATTTTTCTTACTTCCATAGGCGATGCGGGTTATCCCAACAAATCTTGGCTCTTGACCCCATTGTCTAATCCTGTTGGTGAAGCAGAAAAACGTTACCAAGAGACACACAAAGCATCGAGGGGAGTAATTGAGCGTGCCTTTGGTGTACTTAAAAGCCGGTTTAGATGTTTAGACACTTCCGGTGGTGCTCTTTTGTACTCACCGGCGAAGGTTTGCGGCATGGTAAATGCATGTTGTATTTTACACAACATATGTGTCGCAAACCGTTTGCTGGTGACTCTTCGTCGCAGGGCTTTCCGACGCGGGAACCATTCTTCTGCTCCACCGGTGGGTATGGACGAAGGAGATGATTCTCGACGGACATTGATCCAAAGCTTTTTTTCCACTGCCTGTGAGTATACTTGTAATATTTGTATTATTGTGTAAACTGAGATTGTAATATTCTAAAAAAAATGTTTATTTATGTATTTCAGAGTTTTATGTCCTGTTGACGCACTTTCCCAGCAATGTTTTCAATGTTTCGTCTTGTTGACGACCTGTTACCCCCTGTTTTTTCCTGTTGTTGGGTTGCCGCAAATATTGGACCCGTTTATCCCACTCTACCATGGGCAGCCTACTTGTGATGTGGACCTGAACCTCCGCCATGTAGCAGACAACCCCCCTCAGGTGAGATGTATTGCCCAAAACTCCCTCTTGTCCAAGTAACTTCGGCATGTCCAAAGTTCAGCCCTCCGGCATTTGCAAAACTGCACATCCAATCATGCCCTGACACAGCAATGCTTACCCTGTCAGAAAATGTTTAGATGTGTAGTTTCTCAAGTGCCGGAGGGTTGTATTTGGGACAAAGGCCGATGTAACCTGCTTGTACCTTGTCTTTGGATGACACAAATACCTGGAACCTCATACTATTCTCTTCCACAGGTCTTGCGGAGTATCCTTCCCAAGTTGCGTGGATATGAAGGGACACGACAGTTCCCCTGATGTACCATGGGCGACCTAACACAATACCACTGCATCTCTGAAATGCCATATTTTACGTTTTATTTACTAATAATTTAAAGAAATACACACAAAACTTCTCATTTAAAAAATTTATTGAACAAATATAATTGTATTTTATTTTGGATTAAAAAATAAAATGTAATAAAACAAAAAAAGTAGTGTTTGTTCTTTTTTACATTCTTTTCTTGTGTAGATATCTGTGGGGGGAAAAAGAAATTCCATATTAAGTAAAGACACTAATGATGTCATGTTCATTCCTTTCCCAAGAACATTTGTGGAACCACGCAGTCCAGCATGACCCATTGCTGGACTGTGTTGTTTCCCAAGGTCAGGCGGTCCAAAGTGCCAGAGTCAAGACAGTGGTCAGCACTTTGACACGGCTGCACTTGTGGAACCACACAGTCCAGCATGACCCATTGCTGGACTGTGTTGTTCCCCAAGGTCAGGCGGTACAAAGTGGCAGAGTGGTGTCAGTGTTAAGCACTTTGACATGCCTGCACTTGTGGAACCACGCAGTCCAGCATGACCCATTGCTGGACTGTGTTGTTTCCCAAGGTCAGGCGGTCCAAAGTGCCAGAGTCAAGACAGTGGTCAGCACTTTGACACGGCTGGACTTGTGGAACCACACAGTCCAGCATGACTCATTGCTGGACTGTGTTGTTCCCCAAGGTCAGGCGGTCCAAAGTGCCAGAGTTAAGACAGTGGTCAGCACTTTGACACGGCTGGACTTGTGGAACCACACAGTCCAGCATGACCCATTGCTGGACTGTGTTGTTCCCCAAGGGCAGGCGGTCCAAAGTTTCTTGAATATATACATTGAAACATGGCTTTACTCACCTTGGTACGCACAACACGAACTACACCATCCACTTCAATTTTCCACCCAATCCTATGAAGAAGCCAAAAATAAACACTAGTGAATAGTAAATTCACACAACAGTGAAAGCCTAATTTACACCAATACAAAAAGTAGTTTGTTTAAAAAAAAAAAGTGGTATCAGAATAGCTCTTTGGCCCATCATATATGTAACCACAAGGAGCTTTCATCAGTTACCACACGCGCATGTATGCCTAGACATAAAGCTCCTTGGTAGTATCCGGTCGGGGGTGGGGGAGCCCAACACAAATATAAAACAATAGTAAGAAAAAAAAAACTAATGGGAGGGGGAGAAAGGGAAACATGAAAAACATAAAGAGTATATAATAAAACAATACGACCGGGCTTATGGTGGTTGTCCGTCCGGATCCTCTTCTTCCTCCTGATGTGGGTTGATGCCCTGGGCGGCTGTGGGGTGCGTTGAATTGGCCTCGGTGGCCGTGCTGGTGTAGATGATGCGGCCAGTGTTGGTGGTGGAGGCATCTGGTAGGTGGTGTACATCCCTGTATATCCTTGGTACAGCTGTGACCGTCCATACCAGGATGGTGGTGGAGGAAGGGCAGGAGGCGTCAGTGTGGCTTGTGATGGCGGATGTGGTGGTTCACCAGCATGTTGATGAGCTGCCTCTGGGAGCTTATCATACATCATCTGCAGCGTGGTTGCGATCATCTGGTGGCTGGCTGCCGAATGTCGTTGGCTCTCCGACATGTTGTCAATGCTGTGTGCCAGGCATGATGTGTTATCCACCAGCCGGTTGATGGATGTGGCCAGAACTTGAAGGATGTCCATAGTCTCCTTGTGATCTTCTCCCTGTGATCTTCTCGTCTGGTCTTTTGCGTTTCTGCCGTGCTGTCGGCAAGAGCCTTTTGCATTTCAACCAGACCGTTTGCCATCTTCTCCATTGTCTTCTCAATGGCGTCCAGTCTGGTTTCAACGACATTCGTGTAATTGTCCTGGCGGGCAGTCATCTCTGTTGCCAGGGTGTGTACCCTCTGAATATTTGAGGGATCCTGCCCTTCCTGTACGTCTGCCACCAATTGCATTTGTGAAGCTGAAAAGAAAAATTAGAAATTAGTATACACATTCATACATTTGTTTGAAGGTTCACAATTTGATAATTACTCACACAGGGCTGTAGAAACAGCGGGCTGTTGCACTTCCACCTCGTTGTCCGACGAATCCTGTAAGAGATCCGGCCTGAAGTAGGAACCAATCCCAGACGCAAGTCCGCTGCTGGTCCGTGGCACCTCTGTTTGCAAAAGGAAAAAAAAATAAGATTTTACTCACCGGTAAATCTATTTCTCGTAGTCCGTAGTGGATGCTGGGAACTCCGAAAGGACCATGGGGAATAGCGGCTCCGCAGGAGACTGGGCACAACTAAAGAAAGCTTTTAGGTCACCTGGTGTGCACTGGCTCCTCCCACTATGACCCTCCTCCAAGCCTCAGTTAGGACACTGTGCCCGGACGAGCTGACATAATAAGGAAGGATTTTGAATCCCGGGTAAGACTCTTACCAGCCACACCAATCACACTGTATAACTCGTGATACTATACCCAGTTTAACAGTATGAAAAACAACTGAGCCTCTCAACAGATGGCTCAACAATAACCCTTTAGTTAACAGTAACTATGTACAAGTTTTGCAGACAATCCGCACTTGGGACGGGCGCCCAGCATCTACTACGGACTACGAGAAATAGATTTACCGGTGAGTAAAATCTTATTTTCTCTGACGTCCTAGTGGATGCTGGGAACTCCGAAAGGACCATGGGGATTATACCAAAGCTCCCAAACGGGCGGGAGAGTGCGGATGACTCTGCAGCACCGAATGAGAGAACTCAAGGTCCTCCTCAGCCAGGGTATCAAATCTGTAGAATTTTGCAAACGTGTTTGCCCCTGACCAAGTAGCAGCTCGGCAAAGTTGTAAAGCCGAGACCCCTCGGGCAGCCGCCCAAGATGAGCCCACCTTCCTTGTGGAATGGGCTTTTACTGATTTAGGATGCGGCAGTCCAGCCGCAGAATGCGCCTGCTGAATTGTGCTACAAATCCAGCGAGCAATAGTCTGCTTAGAAGCAGGAGCACCCAGCTTGTTGGGTGCATACAGGATAAATAGCGAGTCAGTTTTCCTGACTCCAGCCGTCCTGGAAACATCAATTTTCAAGGCCCTGACTACGTCCAGCAACTTGGAATCCTCCAAGTCCCTAGTAGCCGCAGGCACCACAATAGGTTGGTCAGGGCCGAAACTAGGGGGGGGCTAGGGGGGCAGGCGACCTGGGCGCCGGATTGGAGGGGGCGCCAAGACCCCCTAACACCCGCCGCGGCACTTTTATAATGTTGAAACCCCCTTCTCCCGAGTGCCCAGCTCGGGGGGCGGGGTTTCGCGGAATGACGCGATTGCGTCGTGACGTCACGGCGCAAACGCGTCATTCCACGAAACCCCGCCGGAGGAGGGAGAAGGGGGAGCCGCGCAGACCGGACGAGGAGGGAGAGGCGGCTGAAGAGCGGCGATAACCGCTTCAAATGTAAGTCAGCCCCTCTCCCTTCCTCTCTCTCTCTCTCCCTCCACCACCGTCCTGCCGCAATGTGTAAAATGGGGACCTGTGCCTGCCGCAATGTGTAAAATGGGGACCTGTGCCTGCCTCAATGTGTAAAATGGGGACACTTTTTCCTGCCACAATGTGTAAAATGGGGACACTTGCCAGCGTACTGTGTAAAATGGGGACCTGTGCCTGCCTCAATGTGTAAAATGGGGACACTTTTTCCTGCCACAATGTGTAAAATGGGGACACTTGCCAGCGTACTGTGTAAAATGGGGACCTGTGCCTGCCGCAATGTGTAAAATGGGGACACTTGCCAGCGTACTGTGTGAAATGGGGACCTGTGCCTGCCGCAATGTGTAAAATGGGGACACTTGCCAGCGTACTGTGTAAAATGGGGACCTGTGCCTGCCGCAATGTGTAAAATGGGGACACTTGCCAGCGTACTGTGTAAAATGGGGACCTGTGCCTGCCGCAATGTGTAAAATGGGGACACTTGCCAGCGTACTGTGTAAAATGGGGACCTGTGCCTGCCGCAATGTGTAAAATGGGGACACTTTTTCCTGCCGCAATGTGTAAAATGGGGACCTGTGCCTGCCGCAATGTGTAAAATGGGGACACTTTTTCCTGCCGCAATGTGTAAAATGGGGACACTTGCCAGCGTACTGTGTAAAATGGGGACACGTGCCTGCCGCAATGTGTCAAATGGGGACACTTTTTCCTGCCGCAATGTGTAAAATGGTGACACTTTTTCCTGCCGCAATGTGTAAAATGGGGACACTTTCCTGCCGCAATGTGTAAAATGGGGACACTTGCCAGCGTACTGTGTAAAATGGGGACACGTGCCTGCCGCAATGTGTCAAATGGGGACACTTTTTCCTGCCGCAATGTGTAAAATGGGGACACTTGCCAGCGTACTGTGTAAAATGGGGACACGTGCCTGCCGCAATGTGTAAAATGGGGACACTTTTTCCTGCCGCAATGTGTAAAATGGGGACACCTGTCTGCCGCAATGTGTAAAATGGGGTCACCTGTCTGCCGCAATGTGTAAAATGGGGACACTTTTTCCTGCCGCAATGTGTAAAATGGGGACACCTGTCTGCCGCAATGTGTAAAATGGGGTCACCTGTCTGCCGCAATGTGTAAAATGGGGAATGGGGACACTTGCCTGTCGTACTGTGTAAAATGGGGACACTTTTTCCTGGATATGAAATTCATGTTAGAAAAGTCAATTTTTCAGGTAAAAAAGTTCTGAAAGAGATATATATATATATATATATATATATATATAATATTTTTATTCATGTATTTATTTATTTTAATTTTTTTTATTATTATTTTTATTTATTTATTGTAAAATATTTTTTTTTTTTTTTTTTTTGCCGGGGGGGGGGGGGGGGGGGGGGGGGGGTGTCAAATGACTACCTTGCCCCGGGTGACAAAATCCTAGTTTCGGCCCTGGGTTGGTTCAAGTGAAAAGCTGATACCACCTTAGGGAGAATCTGGGGACGAGTCCTCAATTCTGCCCTATCCATATGGAAAATCAGATAAGGGCTTTTACATGACAAAGCTGCCAATTCTGACACACGCCTGGCCGAAGCCAAGGCCAACAACATGACCACTTTCCACGTGAGATATTTTAGATCCACGGTTTTAAGTGGCTCAAACCAATGTGATTTTAAGAAACTCAACACCACGTTGAGATCCCAAGGTGCCACTGGAGGCACAAACGGGGGCTGAATATGCAGCACTCCCTTCACAAACGTCTGAACTTCAGGTAGTGAAGCCAGTTCTTTCTGGAAGAAAATCGACAGAGCCGAGATCTGTACCTTAATGGAGCCTAATTTCAGGCCCATAGACACTCCTGCTTGTAGGAAATGCAGAAATCGACCTAGTTGAAATTCCTCTGTTGGGGCCTTTTTGGCCTCACACCAAGCAACATATTTCCGCCATATGCGGTGATAATGCTTTGCAGTTACATCTTTCCTGGCTTTAATCAGCGTAGGAATGACTTCCTCCGGAATGCCCTTTTCCTTCAGGATCCGGCGTTCAACCGCCATGCCGTCAAACGCAGCCGCGGTAAGTCTTGGAACAGACAGGGCCCCTGCTGCAGCAGGTCCTGTCTGAGCGGCAGAGGCCATGGGTCCTCTGAGATCATCTCTTGAAGTTCCGGGTACCACGCTCGTCTTGGCCAATCCGGAACCACGAGTATTGTTCTTACTCCTCGTTTTCTTATTATTCTCAGTACCCTTGGTATGAGAGGCAGAGGAGGGAACACATAAACTGACTGGTACACCCACGGTGTCACCAGAGCGTCCACAGCTATCGCCTGAGGGTCCTTGACCTGGCGCAATATCTCTCTAGTTTTTTGTTTAGGCGGGACGCCATCATGTCCACTTGTGGACGTTCCCATCGATTTACAATCAGCGTGAAGACTTCTGGATGAAGTCCCCACTCTCCCGGGTGGAGGTCGTGCCTGCTGAGAAAGTCTGCTTCCCAGTTGTCCACTCCCGGAATGAACACTGCTGACAGTGCTAGTACGTGATTTTCCGCCCATCGGAGAATCCTTGTGGCTTCTGCCATTGCCATCCTGCTTCTTGTGCCGCCCTGTCGATTTACATGGGCGACTGCCGTGATGTTATCTGACTGGATCAGTACTGGCTGGTGTAGAAGCAGGGATTTGGCCTGACTTAGGGCGTTGTAAATGGCCCTTAGTTCCAGAATATTTATGTGTAGGGAAGTCTCCTGACTCGACCATAGTCCTTGGAAGTTTCTTCCCTGTGTGACTGCCCCCCAGCCCCGAAGGCTGGCATCCGTGGTCACCAGGACCCAGTCCTGTATGCCGAATCTGCGGCCCTCTAGAAGATGAGCACTCTGCAGCCACCACAGCAGAGACACCCTGGTTCTTGGAGACAGGGTTATTAGGCGATGCATCTGAAGATGCGATCCGGACCATTGGTCCAACAGGTCCCACTGAAAGATTCTGGCATGGAACCTGCCGAAAGGAATTGCTTCGTAAGAAGCCACCATCTTTCCCAGGACCCGCGTGCAGTGATGCACCGATACCTGTTTCGGTTTCAGGAGGTCTCTGACTAGAGATGACAGCTCCTTGGCTTTCTCCTCCGGGAGAAACACTTTTTTCTGGACTGTGTCCAGGATCATACCCAGGAACAGTAGACGTGTCGTCGGAACCAGCTGTGATTTTGGAATATTCAGAATCCAACCGTGCTGGTGTAGCACCTCCTGAGATAGTGCTACTCCCACCAACAACTGCTCCTTGGACCTCGCCTTTATTAGGAGATCGTCCAAGTACGGGATAATTAAAACTCCCTTTCTTCGAAGGAGTATCATCATTTCCGCCATTACTTTGGTAAACACCCTCGGTGCCGTGGAGAGTCCAAACGGCAGCGTTTGGAATTGGTAATGGCAATCCTGTACCACAAATCTGAGGTACTCCTGGTGAGGATAGTAAATGGGGACATGCAGGTAAGCATCCTTGATGTCCAGGGATACCATGTAATCCCCCTCGTCCAGGCTTGCAATAACCGCCCTGAGCGATTCCATCTTGAACTTGAATTTTTTTATGTATGTGTTCAAGGATTTCAAATTTAAAATGGGTCTCACCGAACCGTCCGGTTTCGGTACCACAAACAGTGTGGAATAGTAACCCCGTCCTTGTTGAAGTAGGGGCACCTTGACTATCACCTGCTGGGAATACAGCTTGTGAATTGCCTCTAGCACAGCCTCCCTGCCTGAGGGAGTTGTCGGCAAGGCAGATTTTAGGAACTGGTGGGGTGGAGACGCCTCGAATTCCAGTTTGTACCCTTGAGATACTATTTGCAGGATCCAGGGATCCACCTGTGAGCGAGCCCACTGATCGCTGAAATTTTTGAGGCGGCCCCCCACCGTACCTGGCTCCGCCTGTGGAGCCCCACCGTCATGCGGCGGACTTGGAAGAAGCGGGGGAGGAGTTTTGCTCCTGGGAACCTGCTGTTTGTTGCAGCCTTTTTCCCCTACCTCTGCCTCTGGACAGAAAGGACCCGCCTTTTCCACGCCTGTTTTTCTGAGTCCGAAAGGACTGTACCTGATAAAACGGCACCTTTTTAGGCTGTGAGGGAACATGGGGTAAAAATGCTGACTTCCCAGCAGTTGCTGTGGAAACTAGGTCCGAGAGACCATCTCCGAATAACTCCTCACCCTTATAAGGCAAAACTTCCATGTGCCTTTTTGAATCTGCATCCCCTGTCCACTGGCGAGTCCATAAGCCTCTCCTAGCAGAAATGGACAGTGCACTTATTTTAGATGCCAGCCGGCAGATCTCCCTCTGTGCATCTCTCATGTATAAGACTGAGTCTTTTATATGCTCTATGGTTAGCAGAATAGTGTCCCTGTCTAGGGTGTCAATATTTTCTGACAGGGAATCTGACCACGCAGCGGCAGCACTGCACATCCATGCTGACGCAATAGCAGGTCTAAGTATAATGCCTGAGTGTGTATATACAGACTTCAGGATAGCCTCCTGCTTTCTATCAGCAGGTTCCTTGAGGGCGGCCGTATCCGGAGACGGTAGTGCCACCTTTTTAGACAAACGTGTGAGCGCTTTATCCACCCTAGGTGGTGTCTCCCAACGTGACCTATCCTCTGGCGGGAAAGGGAACGCCATTAGTAACTTCTTAGAGATTACCAATCTTTTATCAGGGAAAGCCCACGCTTCTTCACACACTTCATTTAATTCTTCTGATGGGGGAAAGACTACGGGTAGTTTTTTCTCCCCAAACATAATACCCTTTTTAGTGGTACCTGGGTTTATATCAGAAATTTGTAACACCTCTTTCATTGCTTCAATCATGCAACGAATGGCCTTAGTGGACATTAGACTAGACTCATCGTCGTCGACACTGGTGTCAGTATCCGTGTCGACATCCGCGTCTGCCATCTGAGGTAGCGGGCGTTTTAGAGCCCCCTATGGCCTTTGAGACGCCTGGACAGGCACGAGCTGAGAAGCCGGCTGTCCCGCATTTGTCAAATTTCTTGTGTAAGGAGTCGACACGTGCACGCAATTCCTTCCATAAGTCCATTCACTCAGGTGTCTGCCCCGCAGGGGGTGACATCCCTGCTATAGGCATCTGCTCCGCCTCCACATCATTATCCTCATCAAACATGTCGACACAGCCGTACCGACACACCGCACACACACAGGGAATGCTCTAACAGAGGACAGGACCCACAAAAGCCCTTTGGGGAGACAGAGTGAGAGTATGCCAGCACACACCAGAGCGCTATATAATGCAGGGACTAACTGAATTATGTCCCCTATAGCTGCTGTTATATATACTGCGCCTAAATTTAGTGCCCCCCCTCTCTTTTTTACCCTTTTCTGTAGTGTAGACTGCAGGGGAGAGCCAGGGAGCTTCCTTCCAGCGGAGCTGTGAGGGAGAAATGGCGCCAGTGTGCTGAAGGAGATAGCTCCGCCCCTTTTTCACGGACTATTCTCCCGCTTTTTTATGGATTCTGGCAGGGGTAATTATCACATATATAGCCTCTGGGGCTATATATTGTGGTATTTTTGCCAGCCAAGGTCTTTTTATTGCTGCTCAGGGCGCCCCCCCCCTAGCGCCCTGCACCCTCAGTGACCGGAGTGTGAAGTGTGTATGAGGAGCAATGGCGCACAGCTGCAGTGCTGTGCGCTACCTTGGTGAAGACTGATGTCTTCTGCCGCCGATTTTCCGGACCTCTTCTTACTTCTGGCTCTGTAAGGGGGACGGCGGCACGGCTCCGGGACCGAACACCAAGGCCAGTTCCATGCGGTCGGTCCCTCTGGAGCTAATGATGTCCAGTAACCTAAGAAGCCCAAGCTAGCTGCAAGCAGGTAGGTTCGCTTCTTCTCCCCTTAGTCCCTCGCTGCAGTGAGCCTGTTGCCAGCAGGTCTCACTGTAAAATAAAAAACCTAATTATATACTTTCTTTCTAGAAGCTCAGGAGAGCCCCTAGTGTGCATCCAACCTAGGCCGGGCACAAAATCTAACTGAGGCTTGGAGGAGGGTCATAGTGGGAGGAGCCAGTGCACACCAGGTGACCTAAAAGCTTTCTTTAGTTGTGCCCAGTCTCCTGCGGAGCCGCTATTCCCCATGGTCCTTTCGGAGTTCCCAGCATCCACTAGGACGTCAGAGAAATAAAGTTAATAAACTATACAAAATGGGGGCCCCCCCCATCCCTCCCCCCAAAAAAACCCCAAAAATAAAAACCTTCTCCATCCGGTGGTGCCGCTGCTCCAGGAGCTTCACTTGTCCTCAATTCTGGAGACTTTTCAAGGGTATGGCTGGATACGTCTGCACGGCTGTCTTCAAACCCAAGAAAATTCGCGTCCGTTAACCCTGTTGACTCAAACAGTTCGGGTGATGGGTCCACAAGGGTAGTGTCTTGTTGAGGCTCTTCGGTCACAGTCCCAGAGCTCCTAGAGAGATGACGAGCTGGTGATGGCCTGCGCGCAGGAGATGTAGTTTGGCGCCCAGCTGGTGGTGTGGTCGCCGACGGTGTCTGGCGCGCAGGTGACGTGCTGCGCGCTGATGTCTGGCGCGCAGGTGATGGTCTACGCACTGACAATGTCTGGTGCGCAGGTGACTTTCTGCGCGCTGATGGCGTCTGGCGCGCAGGTGACTTTCTGCGTGCTGACAATGTGTGGCGCGCAGGTGATGATCTGTGCGCTGCTGATGCTTGCTGCGCAGGTGATGGTCCGCGCGCTGCAGATGTCCTGCGCGCAGGTGATGTCCTCTGGGCAGGCGTGTCTGGGGAAAAAGAACAAACACATTAGCAAATAAAAAAATAAAAATAAAGATTTAGTACAGCTCATCTGAATGTATTCTTACCATCAGGCCTCCTTTTGGACTGCTTGTCTCCCGCCGTCTTCCGTCTTCTGGGCGCTTCTTCCTCCTCGGGAAAGCCAGCAGGACGGCTGGAGTCCACACCTCCGCAAACTCCTTGGACCATGACAGGGTTCATGTGCCTTTTAATAACGTTCTCCCAGGGTAGCCACTTCAGATTGAGAGCCGGACCACCTCCCGTAGCTCTCTCATGTCGGCGCTGAATCCCCATCTTCTTCTTGGTCTGTCTGCGGCAATCACTGTACCGCTTCATGCAGTTTCTGGTGCTCCGGCGGTTTCCAGACACTGCAGTGACTTGTCTCCCGATGGTCTTAGCTGCTGTGGTCTGTGCCCTTGGTCCATACAGAACGTCGTAGGACCTGTCGACACCATCCACTAGGGCACAGTTTTCCGCCTCAGTGTATCTGGGTCCACGCAGCTTCTTCTGTCCTGCGTCTTCACCCGAGGCTTCCTCCTCTGACTGATCCTCTGGCTGGCTTCTTGCCTTTGGGGATAAAAAAAAACATGCAATTAATATGATCGGTATGTACCTGTAAGTGTGTCAGTATCCCTGGCAGTGCGCACAGATACCTGTAGGTGTGCATGGCAGTGCGCAAACTAGGGTGTGTCAAGTTGGATGCTATTGTGTCTGCAGGTGTACAAGCATCCCCCTGTACATGCTGGAAGTCAACCAGTGCTAAAATATGAGCAAAAAAACATGTTTTAGAAACAAACGACAGCATATGTCGACCACATGGATGATACCGACACGCTCAAGAATCACCCCAAACAAGCCAAAAAGCATCCCTGCACATGCTGGAGGTTAACCAGTGCTAAAGTAAGAGCAAAAAAATTGTGTTTGGCAAACAACCGACAGCACATGTCGACCACATGGATGATACCAACACGCTCAAAGTCACCCCAAACAAGCCAAAAAGTACCTCCAGCATGTGCAGGGATGCACCAGTGCTAAAATGGGAGCAAACAAACATGTTTTGGAAACAAACGACAGCACATGTCGACCACATGGATGATACCGACACGCTCTAAAATCACCCCAAACAAGCCAAGAAGCATCCCTGCACATGTTGGAGGTCAACCAGTGCTAAAGTAGGAGCAAAAAATCGTGTTTGGCAAACAACCGACAGCACATGTCGACCACATGGATGATACCAACACGCTCAAAGTCACCCCAAACAAGCCAAAAAGTACCTCCAGCATGTGCAGGAATGCACCAGTGCTAAAATGGGAGCAAAAAAACATGTTTTGGAAACAAACGACAGCACATGTCGACCACATGGATGATACCGACACGCTCAAAAATCACCCTAAACAAGCCAAGAAGCATCCCTGCACATGTTGGAGGTCAACCAGTGCTAAAGTAGGAGCAAAAAATCGTGTTTGGCAAACAACCGACAGCACATGTCGACCACATGGATGATACCAACACGCTCAAAGTCACCCCAAACAAGCCAAAAAGTACCTCCAGCATGTGCAGGGATGCACCAGTGCTAAAATAGGAGCAAAAAAACATGTTTTGGAAACAAACGACAGCACATGTCGACCACATGGATGATACCGACACGCTCTAAAATCACCCCAAACAAGCCAAAGAGCATACCTACACATGCTGGAGGTACACCAATGCAAAAGCATGACCCAAAAAAAAAAAAAAAACATTTTATGAAAAAAAACAACGTGAAAAACTACCCCCAAACACAAAACTCCAAAAAAAACATGCAGCAATACAAGCAGGACCTGCAGCAATTCAAACAGGAGCTATGGGGGTAATTCCAAGTTGATCGCAGCAGTAATTTTGTTAGTAGTTGGGCAAAACCATGTGCACTGCATGGGGGGGGGGGGGGGGCAGATATAACATGTGCAGAGAGAGTTAGATTTGGGTGTGGTTTGTTCAATCTGCAATCTAAATTGCAGTGTAAAAATAAAGCAGCCAGTATTTATCCTGCACAGAAACAAAATAACCCACCCAAATCTTACTCTCTCTACACATGTTATATCTGCCTCCCCTGCAGTGCACATGGTTTTGCCCAATTGCTAAAAAATTTCCTGCTACGATCAACTTGGAAGTACCCCCTATATACACATACACGCACACATATACATACCCCAAACACCCCAAAGCAACGCCACATGTACACCTCATGGCACCCCCCCACTACACAAACACATACATGCAACGCCAGACCACATGTGGTACTTACCCACAAATGTAGAAATCGCTCCAAAAACGACTCTCCTCTGGGGTAACAGGTATCCTGTCCGTCCTGGATTAAAGCCTGCTGGGTGTACAAACGATACCACAGCAAAAAACAACCAATTTGCTAGCTCTGTACCTCCACACACCTCTCTGCAGGTTCACAAAATGGCTGCTGAGCACGCAGCAAACAAGCCCTATATAAGGCTCAAAACGGCAGGAAGTCGAATCCAGGACGCCCACTACTCGACGATTGGTCCGTTATTCGACAAGGGGAGTGTCGAATCCATTATGAATTGAATATGTCGACTTCATGGTCCCGAGTGGAGGGTTTCGGCTGTCGAGTAGTGTTGAATCCTAAAACGGTCGGTCCTAAAACGGTCGAAAAAAAGGCGCAATTCGTCCGGAATTGCATATACCCCTATGGCTTTGGTTTTCACTGGTACCTAGTGCAGTGGCGGATCCAGGGAGGGGGGGCACTCGGGCCCGTGCCCCACCTGTCATTTCTGGCCTCCGTCCCATTCTCCCCCGGCGCCGCACAGGGAGATGACGGGCGCCCGCTGAGATTGTGTTACCAGCGGGCGCCCGTCTCCCTGCACAGCGGCAGCCGGAGGCAGGAGCTCAGTACTGAGCTCCGGCTTCCGGCGCTGTCACTGTGCGCTATGGGAGAGACGTCAGTCATGACGTCTCTCTCATAGTGCTGCTGAGTGACTGAGGAGCGGACGCCCGGGGAGGAGGAGGACTTCAGCGGCGCGGGAACGGGGCTCGGTAAGTATGTTTTTTATTTCCTTAATGCAGCGGGGGCATTTCCTGGGGGCAAACTACGGGGGACATTACTACTGGGGGGGCATCAACAAGGGGCATTACTACTGGGGGGGGGGGGGGAACTACTGGGGGCATTATAACTGGGGGGGCATCTACTGGGGGCATCACTACTGAGGGGTCATCTATTGGGGGCAGCTACTGGGGGACATTTTTACTGGGGGCCATCTACTGGGGTATTACTACAGGGGGTTCATCTATTGGGGCAAACTCGTAGGGGGCATTATTACTGGGGGGTCATCTATTGGGGGCAGCTACTGGGGCATTATTACTGGGGGGCATCTACTGAGGGCATTACTACTGGGGGGGTCATCTATTGGGGGCAGCTACTGGGGCATTATTACTGGGGGGCATCTACTGGGGGCATTACTACTGGGGGGTCATCTATTGGGGGCAGCTACTGGGGGGCATCTACTGGGGGCATTATTACTGGGGGGCATCTACTGGGGCATTACTACTGGGAGGTCATCTATTGGGGGCAAACTCATAAGGGGCATTACTACTGGAGGCAAACTACTGGAGGACATTATTACTGGGGGGCATCTACTGGGGGCCAACTACAAAGGTGCCAACTACTGGCGGCGTAACTACAGGGGCATTACTACTGGCGGCTTAACTACAGGGGCATTACTACTTGGGGGCTAAACTACAGAGGGGCCAAACTACTGGGGGCTTAACTACAGGGGCCAAACTACTGGGGGCATTACTACTGAAGGCTAAGCTACAAGGGGGCATACCTACAGGGACTAAACTACAATGGGGCAAACTACAGGGGGGCATTACTACCGGTGGCTAAACTACTGGGGGCATTACCACTGGGAGGCTAAACTAAAGGGGGGGGGGGGGGTAAACTACTGGGGTCATGACTGCAGGGGAATTACCACTGGGGGCATAATGACTGGGGGCGTTACTACAGGCAACATTACTACTGGGGGCAATACGGGCATTGCAAAAGGGGCACCACTACTTGGGGGTCTATATAAGGGGCACTACCAGTACAGTGGACATTGCATAATGAGCGCTACAACTGTGGGCATTGTATAAGAAGCGCCACCTCACATGCACCGAAGCCGCACGCAAATGTACTTGCCCCTTCCATGGTGCCCCGCTTATCATTTTCTTCTGGATCCGCCCCTGACCTAGTGTAATAACAAATTACAGTGTGGACAGGTGGACTCTGCGGAGCTGTGCGTGGACTGTCAGGCCAGATCTAGTGTTGTGTAGGCATGCAGGGCCGCCGTGTCTGCATGCCTACCAGATCTAGTCAGCCGGAGTTCAGGTTTTAGTGGACAATCCACGCTAAATAGTTTCTTGCTTGGCAAACTAAAAATCAGATTTTACTGTGACGTTCTAAACATCTTTTGGATACAGACTTTCAAGACAACTGTGATACAAGAAACACTATTGCAATAGTTGATTGATTCACTGAACATCTATACATATGTTGCAAGCTAGTTTAAATAACATCTTGCTGCAATAAGTCTACTAATACTGCTTTGGCATTTATAAAAATTGATTTCTCATACATCCTAGAGGATGCTGGGGACACTTCAAGAACCATTGGGTATAGGTGGGATCCGCAGGAGACATGGGCACTTTAAGACTTTGAAGGGGTGTGAACTGGCTCCTCCCTCTATGCCCCTCCTCCAGACTTCAGTTTTAGAATTGTGCCCAGGGAGACTGGTCACACACAGGGGAGCGCTACTGAGATTCTCTGAAAATACTTTATGTTAGGTTTTTTATTTTCAGGGAGGCTGCTGGCAACGGTCTCCCTGCATCGTGGGACTTAGGGGAAAGAAGTTAGACCTACTTCTAATAAGTTTAAAGGCTCTGCTTCTTGGCTACAGGACACCATTAGCTCCTGAGGGTTTGGAACACTAGGTACGCCTAGGGGTTCACTCCCACAGCCCGCCGTCACCCCCCTTTGCAGAGCCAGAAGTCAGAAGACAGGTGAGTAGAAGAAGATCAGAAGACTTCAGTGATGGGTTTCTGAGGTACCGCACTGCGATCGCGCTGCGCACCATGCTCCCACACACAGTGGCACTACAGGGTGCAGGGCACGGGGGGGAGGGGGGGATGCCCTGGGCAGCATAAAATCCTCTTTTTAAGTCTGGCAAGAGTGGATTGGAGTGCCTGGGCACAAGATCCGAACCCCCGCTAGTAATATATATTAAGAAAATAGCGGGGCTGAAGCGCCCCATTAAGGGGGCGGGGCATAGCCCTCACAGCTCTCACCAGCGCCATTTTCTCTTCACAGAAGCTGCAGAGACACTGGTCCGCTCCTCCAAACGCTGCTGTACAAGTAACAGGGTGCAAAACGGGGGAGGGGGGGGCACATAATTTGGTGCAAATATAAAAGCGCTACTGGTCTGGGGCTTTATATTAGAGTTTCAGATCTGGGATTGAGCACTGGGTTGTGAGCTGGCAAACTCCCTCTGTGTTTCTCTGACAGGCTTTACTGTGGGTCTGTCCCCTATTTGCCCAGTGTGTCTGTGGGTGAAGGTACACGTGTGTCGGCATGTCTGAGGCTGAGTGCTCTTCCCAGAAGAAGACTGTGGTAGGGACAGAAACGGCTGTGGGAGTGACCCCGTCGGCACCGCCGACTCCTGATTGAGTAAATGTGTTGAATGCCTTGAATGCTAATGTGGCTCTTATTAATAAGAGATTAGATCAATCTGAATCTCAGAACCAGACATGGAAGAAATCTGTGGAGGATGTGTAATCACAGGTCCAGACCCCTTCGGGGTCACATAAACGTGCATTTGCTCAGTTGGCAGACACAGATACCGACACGGACACTGACTCCAGTGTCGACTATAGTGATGCCAAGTTAGACCCAAAATTGGCAAAGAACATCCAGTACATGATTGTGGCAATAAAAGACGTGTTACATATCACGGAGGACCCTGCTGTTCCTGATACTAGGGTCTGTATGTTTAAGGGAAAGAAACCTGAGGTAACATTTCCGCTCTCTCATGAACTGAATACCTTTTTTGAAAAAATGTGGGAAAATCCTGACAAAAAGTTTCTGATTCCCAAAAGGATTCAGGTGGCATATCCGTTCCCCTCTGGGGATAGAGATAAGTGGGAATCCTCTCCCATTGTGGACAAGGCTCTATCACGGTTGTCTAAAAATATTGGCATTTTGGGATCAAGAGCCAATGCCTTGGCAATTTCAGCTAGACGAGCATTGTGGATTCATCAATGGAATGCTGATGCTGACTCTTAAGAAAGCTATGGAGTATCTCCCATATAACGGTAGTGTCTTGTTTGGTGAGGGTCTCACTGATTTGGTATCTACTGCTACTGCGGGTAAGTCATAATTTTTGCCTTATGTTCCTCCACAACAAAAGAAAGCTCACCACTTTCAGATGCAGTCCTTTCGGCCAAATACAAAAAAAGGGCAGAGGTTATTACTTCCTTGCCAATAGAGGAAGAGGAAAAGGTAAAAGATCTTCTGCCGTGGCAGGTTCCCAGGAGAAGAAGTCCTCCCCGGCTTCTGCCAAATCCACCGCATGATGCTGGGGCTCCTCTGTGGGAGTCCACACCGGTGGGGGCACGTCTCAAGCTCTTCAGTCAATGCTGGGCTCATTTGGCCCTGGACCCATGGGTTTTAGAAATAGTGTCCCAGGAGTACAAACTGGAGTTTCAAGACGTTCCGCCTCACCGATTTTTCAAATCGGCTTTACCGGTTTTTCTTCCGGACAGGAAGGTTATATGCAATGCAATACAGAAGTTGTGTCTAAATCAAGTCATTATCAGGGTTCCCCCGTCACAACAGGGAGAAGGCTTTTATTCAAGCCTGTTTGTGGTCCCGAAACCGGACGGCTCGGTCAGACCAATTCTGAACCTAAAGTCTCTCAATCTTTACCTAAGAAAATTCAAATTCAAGATGGAATCTCTCCGAGCAGTGATCTCCAGTCTGGAGGAAGGGGATTTCATGGTGTCGGTCGACATAAAGAATGCCTACTTACACATCCCCATATATCCTCCGCATCAGGCTTACCTGAGGTTTGCTATTCAGGATAGTCATTACCAATTTCAGACGTTGCCGTTTGGTCTGTTCATGGCTCCGAGGATTTTCACCAAGGTAATGGTGGAAATGATGGTTCTCCTTCGCAAACAAGGAGTCACAATTATCCCTTACTTGGACGATCTCCTGATAAAGGCGAGATCCAAAGACAAGCTGGAGCAGGACATTGTGCTCTCCCTGACAGTTCTGCAGCATCATGGTTGGCTCCTAAACTTGCCGAAGTCACAGTTGTATCCGACGAAACGGCTATCATTTTTGGGAATGATTCTGGATACGGAATTACAGAGTTTTTCTTCCAGAAGAGAAGGCTCTGGAAATTCAGGGTTTGGTAAAACAAATTCTGAAACCAACGAGAGTATAAGTCCATCAATGCACTCGATTGCTGGGGAAGATGGTGGCGGCCAACGAGGCCATTCAATTTGGCAGATTCCATGCCAGAGTGTTTCAGTGAGACCTATTGGACAAGTGGTCCGGATCCCATCTGCACATGCACCGGAAAATAATCCTGTCTTCCAAGACCAGAATCTCACTCCTGTGGTGGCTGCACAGCTCTCACCTCCTAGAGAGGGACACAGGTTCGTAACCACGGATGCGAGTCTTCGAGGCTGGGGAGCAGTCACACAGGGGGAAACCTTCCAGGGAAAATGGTTAAGCCAGGAAGTTTGTTTCCACATAAACGTTCTAGAGTTAAGGGCCATTCACAACAGCCTTCTTCAAGCGCAACATCTTCTTTGCAACCTGCCCGTCCTAATACAGTCGGACAACATAACAGCAGTAACGCACATAAACCGCCAGGGCGGAACGAAGAGCAGGGCGGCAATGGCAGTTGCCACAAAAGTTCTCAGCTGGGCGGTGTCACAACTGAGGGTTTAGGCTGACAGGAGGAAGCCTCAGTTGTAGGAGCTGAAATGAAATTAAACTTAGGTGGTTTAATCAGACCCCTGGACATGTAAGTGTAGAAGGATTACCCGAAGGTGTGACCATGACAACCAGGTTTAAAAGTCAATAAAAGTTTTATTAACAGACTCCGTGCAGAAACAACAGTATTCACAGTTGATTAAAAGCAGTGGCAAATAATACAGTTCCTGGATCACTTTAACCCTAAAAGGTATCACAGAGCACTGGTAGGTTGAGGAACAGATGTTAGAGTCCTTTGATGGAATAACCTTCCCAGGCCTGGCTGTAGTAGTGAAGATAGCCGAGGAACACACCAGTAGAAGTATTAGATGAAGCTGGTAACTTGAATAGACTGTTGTAGATGCTGGATGGAACCAGCCAGGTGATGAAGACACGGAGTGGATGCTGGATGGAACCAGCCAGGTGATGAAGACACGGAGTGGATGCTGGATGGAACCAGCCAAGTGATGAAGACACGGAGTGGATGCTGGATGGAACCAGCCAGGTGATGAAGACACAAAGTGGATACTGTAAGATGCTAGGGAGCGTGGAAACTGGAGAGTTGAGAAGAGATTACCGGTGGTTAGTGGATACTGCTGGTAAGTAGGGATCCGCTGGAACAACACCGGCACTTTAAAGAAACTGGATACTGCTGGAAGCTGACCGCTGGAAGCAGATGGATAATAGCTGGAAGCTGGAATAGCCACGGAGGACTGCAGAGTCAGGCTGCACCGCAGGATGGAAGGGAGGTGCGGGTTTCTTAGTGGATGCTGGAGACAGGAGCTGGAACCTGGAGAAACAACCACAGGAGAGAGAGACTGGAACTAGGTTTGACAAAGCACTGACGATTTCCTGGTTCAGGCACAGGATACTTATACCTGCGGCAGGGCAGGCATTGGTAGGCGCAGCGGATTGGTGGAGATTGAACATGTGACTGGAACCAACATGGCTGCGCCCATGTTAGTACTGGAGGGAAAGTTGGTTTGGAAAACAATGTGGAAACATAGCAGCAATGGCGGCACCGGCCGCGGAGGACAGGAGACGCCAAACTGACAACTGCACACTGAGACACATGGATGACAGCGGAGGCCGCGGCAGGCATGGGGCACCACTCTGACAACCTGCATACTGGAACACAGGAGCGGCGGCGGAGGCCGCGGAGGCCGGGAGACGCCATACTAGATTCAAACATGGCGCCGCTGTGACAGCGTCTCAGAGTGACAGGAGGGACATGCGGAGTGTGGACATCAGTAACACAGATGAGATCCGGCCCTGGAATGCTGAGCCAGCTTCAGGAGACATCTTAAAGGCAAGTAATGGCGTCCAGATACCCGGATCGTGACAGGCGGAAAGACATACAAGCGCTCTGTCAGCAATCTTCATTCCAGGAGTGGACAACTGGGAAGCAGACTTCCTCAGCAGACACGATCTCCATCCAGGAGAGTGGAGTCTTCATCAAGAGGTCTTCACAGAAGTGACAAGTCTCTGGGGAATTCCTCAAACAGACATGATGGCGTCTCGCCTCAACAAGAAACTTCAGAGATATTGTTCCAGGTCGAGGGACCCTCAAGCAATAGCAGTGGACGCGCTGGTGACACTATGGGTTTTTCAGTCGGTGTACGTGTTCCCTCCGCTTCTACTCATTCCAAAGGTGCTAAAGATCATAAGAAGAACAAAGGTTCAGGCGATCCTCATTGTTCCAGACTGGCCAAGGAGGGCTTGGTATCCAGATCTTCAGGAATTACTCATAAGAGATCCCTGGCCTCTTTCTCTATGATAGGATCTGTTACAGCAGGGGCCTTGCGTTTATCATGACTTACCGCAGCTACGATTGACGGCTTGGCGGTTGAACGCCGAATCCTAGCCCGAAAGGGTATTCCCAGTGAAGTCATTCCCAACTTCTTCAGGCTAGAAAAGGAGTCACGTCTAACCATTATCACCATATTTGTAGAAAATATGTGTCTATGTGTGAATCCATGAAGGCTCCTATGGAAGAATTTCAGCAAGGGCGTTTTCTCCATTTACTGCAAGCAGGTGTGGATGAGGGTCTAAAGTTAGGCTTGATTAAAGTACAAATTTTGGCCTTATCGGTTTTCTTTCAAAAACAATTGGCCTCCCTTCCAGAAGTTCAGACTTTCGTAAAAGGGGTTTTTCACATCCAACCTCCATTTGTACCCCCAGTGGCACCATGGGATCTTAACGTGGTGTTGCAATTTCTTCAATCACATTAGTTTGAACCTTTACAGAAGGTTGAGTTGAAATTTCTCACTTGGAAAGTGGTCATGCTATTGGCCTTAGCATCCGCAAGGTGGGTGTCTGAGCTTTGTCTCACAAGAGCCCTTATTTAATCTTCCATGAGGATAGAGCGGAGTTGAGGACTCGTCAACAATTTCTGCCGAAGGTGGTTTTATTGTTCCACATGAACCAGCCTATTGTGGTACCAGTGGCCACTGACGCCTTCGCGGAGTCAAAATCTCTCGATGTTGTCAGGGCCTTGAAGATTTATGTCGCCAGAACGGCTCAACTTAGGAAAACGGAAACTATGTTTATCCTGTATGCTGCCAACAAGATTGGTACGCCTGCTCCAAAGCAGACTATTGCGCGCTGGATCTGCAATACGATTCAGCATGCTCATTCTACGGCTGGATTGCCATAACCGAAAATCAGTGAAGGCCCACTCTACCAGGAAAGTGGGCTCATCCTGGGCGGCTGCCCGTGGAGTCTCAGCATTACAACTCTGCTGAGCAGCTACTTGGTCGGGTTCAAACAATTTTGAGAAATTTTATAAGTTTGATACCCTGGCTGATGAGGACCTCATGTTTGGTCAATCGGTGCTGCAGATTCATCCGCACTCTCCCGCCCATTCTAGAGCTTTGGTATAAACCCCATGGTTCTTGAAGTGTCCCCAGCATTCTCTAGGACGTATGAGAAAATAGGATTTTAATACCTACCGGTAAATCCTTTTCTCTTAGTCCATAGAGGATGTTGGGCGCCTGTCCCAGTGTGGACTCTATCTGCAGTTATTAGTTATTAATTATGTTTACACACAGGTTGTGTTTTTGTTATTGTCAGCCTGTTGCTGACATGTTAAATGCCATGTTGTACGGCGTGTTTGTGGTGTGAGCTGGTATGTATCTCACCTTAGTTTAACAATAAATCCTTTTCCTCAAAATGTCCGTCTCCCTGGGCACAGTTCCTATAACTGGAGTCTGGAGGAGGGGCATAGAGGGAGGAGCCAGTTCACACCCCTTCAAAGTCTTAAAGTGCCCATGTCTCCTGCGGATCCTGTCTATACCCCATGGTTCTTGAAGTGTCCCCAGCATCCTCTACGGACTAAGAGAAAAGGATTTACCGGTAGGTATTGAAATCCTATTTTTTCCTTTTTAAAAATCATTATATGTATGGTGTCTTTGGAGGAAATATGCATGTATACAAAATAGTGGATTAAGATAGAAAATAATTAGAAATCATTAATTGCTGTTTTTATATTTTAAGCCAGTGAAAATGGTTCATAAATAGTTGTTTTATATTTTATCATAAAAGTAAAAATAAAACATATTTTAAACTTTAGTTTGTCAGCGCTTTCTAGATCTTTTTCTGGTAGTCCTGGTTAAGTCTATATAACCCTTTAAAACAACCCTGTTCAGCCTAGCATCTTTCCTTATGAATGGTAAGTATCCATGTGTGTATGATAATTGCAATCAAGCCCTAACACCCCACCCCCAGTTACAGAGCATGCCATAAAACTCAACTAAAACAAACACCGACATAGGAGTTTACCAACTATTTCAAAGTTTAAATAAAGTATCATCCTAAAACACAATAGAGTTTTTGATATAAAAATGATGAGTGTAGATGACCTAATACAGGTTGAGTATCCCTTATCCAAAATGCTTGGGACCAGATGTATTTTGGATATGGGATTTTTCCGTATTTTGGAATAACTGCATACTATAATGAGATATCATGGTGATGGGACCTAAATCTAAGCACAGAATGCATTTATGTTACATATACACCTTATACACACAGCCTGAAGGCAATTTTAGCCAATATTTTTTTATAACTTTGTGCATTAAACAAAGTGTGTCTACATTCACACAATTCATTTATGTTTCATATACACCTTATACACACAGCCTGAAGGTCATTTAATACAATATTTTTAATAACTTTGTGTATGAAACAAAGTTTGTGTACATTGAGCCATCAAAAAACAAAGGTTTCACTGTCTCACTCTCACTCAAAAAAGTCCGTATTTCGGAATATTCCGTATTACGGAATATTTGGATATGGGATACTCAACCTGTATAATAAAAATATCACTGCAGCATGTATACATACCTCCCAACATGACCCTCTCCAGGAGGGACACAATGCTCTGCTTCTGGACTTTTCTCTTAATGTATGATTGCCGGCACCTGTGTTGAACAGGTTAATGGATATAAAAGGTGTTTCAGCACAGGTGATGGCAATCACAAATTAAGAGGGAAGACCAAGAGCAGAGCATTCTGTCCCTCCTGGAGAGGGTCATGTTGGGAGGTATGTGTATATTCTAAGCAGACCCAAACTCCAAATGATGAGTGTAGATTACCTGCAGGGAAAAGAGAGCAATTGTCACATTGGTCCAGCACAGCCCTTCAATATATGGCAAAGATACAGCCACTATGCAAGTCCTGGGTAAGTCTATAATAAGATTTTACTCACCGGTAAATCTATTTCTCGTAGTCCGTAGTGGATGCTGGGAACTCCGTAAGGACCATGGGGAATAGACGGGCTCCGCAGGAGACTGGGCACTCTAAAAGAAAGATTAGGTACTATCTGGTGTGCACTGGCTCCTCCCTCTATGCCCCTCCTCCAGACCTCAGTTAGGATACTGTGCCCGGAAGAGCTGACACAATAAGGAAGGATTTTGAATCCCGGGTAAGACTCATACCAGCCACACCAATCACACCGTATAACTCGTGATACTATACCCAGTTAACAGTATGAAATATAACAGAGCCTCTCAACAGATGGCTCAACAATAACCCTTTAGTTAGGCAATAACTATATACAAGTATTGCAGACAATCCGCACTTGGGATGGGCGCCCAGCATCCACTACGGACTACGAGAAATAGATTTACCGGTGAGTAAAATCTTATTTTCTCTGACGTCCTAGTGGATGCTGGGAACTCCGTAAGGACCATGGGGATTATACCAAAGCTCCCAAACGGGCGGGAGAGTGCGGATGACTCCGCAGCACCGAATGAGAGAACTCAAGGTCCTCCTCAGCCAGGGTATCAAATTTGTAGAATTTTGCAAACGTGTTTGCCCCTGACCAAGTTGCAGCTCGGCAAAGTTGTAAAGCCGAGACCCCTCGGGCAGCCGCCCAAGAAGAGCCCACTTTCCTCGTGGAATGGGCTTTCACTGATTTTGGATGCGGCAATCCAGCCGCAGAATGCGCCAGCTGAATTGTGCTATAAATCCAGCGAGCAATAGTCTGCTTAGAAGCAGGAGCACCTATTTTGTTGGGTGCATACAGGATAATAAGCGAGTCAGTTTTCCTGACTCCAGCCGTCCTGGAAACATAAATTTTCAAGGCCCTGACTACGTCCAGTAACTTGGAATCTTCCAAGTCCCTAGTAGCCGCAGGCACTACAATAGGTTGGTTCAAGTGAAAAGCTGACACCACCTTTGGGAGAAACTGGGGACGAGTCCTCAATTCTGCCCTATCCATATGGAAAATCAGATAAGGGCTTTTACATGACAAAGCCGCCAATTCTGACACACGCCTGGCCGAAGAAAAGGCCAATAGCATGACCACTTTCCACGTGAGATATTTCAGATCCACAGTTTTAAGTGGCTCAAACCAATGTGATTTCAGGAAACTCAACACCACGTTGAGATCCCAAGGTGCCACAGGAGGCACAAAAGGGGGCTGAATATGTAGCACTCCCTTTACAAATGTCTGAACTTCAGGCATTGAAGCCAGTTCTTTCTGGAAGAAAAGCGACAGAGCCGAAATCTGGACCTTAATGGAACCCAATTTTAGGCCCATAGTCACTCCCGACTGTAGGAAGTGCAGAAAACGACCCAGCTGAAATTCCTCTGTGGGAGCCTTTCTGGCCTCACACCACGCAACATATTTTCGCCAAATACGGTGATAATGGTTTGCGGTTACTTCTTTCCTAGCTTTTATCAGCGTAGGAATGACTTCCTCCGGAATGCCCTTTTCCTTTAGGATCCGGAATTCAACCGCCATGCCGTGAAACGCAGCCGCGGTAAGTCTTGGAACAGACAGGGCCCCTGCTGTAGCAGATCCTGTCTGAGCGGTAGAGGCCATGGGTCCTCTGATATCATTTCTTGAAGTTCTGGGTACCAAGCTCTTCTTGGCCAATCCAGAACCACGAGTATCGTTCTTACTCCTCGCCTTCTTATTATTCTCAGTACCTTTGGTATGAGAGGCAGAGGAGGGAACACATAAACCGACCGGTACACCCACGGTGTCACCAGAGCGTCCACAGCTATCGCCTGAGGGTCCCTTGACCTGGCGCAATATCTCTTTAGTTTTTTGTTGAGGCGGGACGCCATCATGTCCACCTGTGGCCTTTCCCAACGGTGTACAATCATTTGGAAGACTTCTGGATGAAGTCCCCATTCTCCCGGGTGTAGGTCGTGTCTGCTGAGGAAGTCTGCTTCCCAGTTGTCCACTCCCGGAATGAACACTGCTGACAGTGCTATGACGTGATTTTCCGCCCATCGGAGAATCCTTGTGGCTTCTGCCATCGCCATCCTGCTTCTTGTGCCGCCCTGTCGGTTTACATGGGCGACTGCCGTGATGTTGTCTGATTGGATCAGTACCGGCTGGTTTTGAAGCAGGGGCCTTGCCTGACTTAGGGCATTGTAAATGGCCCTCAGTTCCAGAATATTTATGTGTAGGGATGACTCCTGACTTGACCAAAGTCCTTGGAAATTTCTTCCCTGTGTGACTGCCCCCCAGCCTCGAAGGCTGGCATCCGTGGTCACCAGGACCCAGTCCTGTATGCCGAATCTGCGGCCCTCTAGAAGATGAGCACTCTGCAGCCACCACAGCAGAGACACCCTGGTCCTTGGGGACAGGGTTATCAGTCGATGCATCTGAAGATGCGATCCCGACCACTTGTCCAAGAGGTCCCACTGGAAGGTCCTTGCATGGAACCTGCCGAATGGAATTGCTTCGTATGAAGCCACCATTTTACCCAGGACTCGTGTGCAGTGATGCACCGATACCTGTTTTGGTTTCAGGAGGTCTCTGACTAGAGATGACAGCTCCTTGGCTTTCTCCTGCGGGAGAAACACTTTTTTCTGTTCTGTGTCCAGAACCATCCCCAGGAACAGTAGGCGTGTGGAAGGAACCAGCTGTGACTTTGGAATGTTTAGAATCCAGCCGTGCTGTTGTAGCACTTCCCGAGATAGTGCTACTCCGACCAACAACTGCTCCTTGGACCTCGCCTTTATAAGGAGATCGTCCAAGTACGGGATAATTAAAACTCCCTTTTTTCGAAGGAGTATCATCATTTCTGCCATTACCTTGGTAAACACCCTCGGTGCTGTGGACAGTCCAAACGGCAGTGTCTGGAATTGGTAATGGCAATCCTGTACCACAAATCTGAGGTACTCCTGGTGAGGAAGGTAAATAGGGACATGCAGGTAAGCATCCTTGATGTCCAGGGATACCATGTAATCCCCCTCGTCCAGGCTTGCAATAACCGCCCTGAGCGATTCCATCTTGAACTTGAATCTTTTTATGTATGTGTTCAAGGATTTCAAATTTAAAATGGGTCTCACCGAACCGTCCGGTTTCGGTACCACAAACAGTGTGGAATAGTAACCCCGTCCTTGTTGAAGTAGGGGCACTTTGACTATCACCTGCTGGGAATACAGCTTGTGAATTGCCTCTAGCACAGCCTCCCTGCCCGAGGGAGTTGTCGGCAAGGCAGATTTGAGGAAACGGCGGGGGGGAGACGCCTCGAATTCCAGCTTGTACCCCTGAGATACTACTTGAAGGATCCAGGGATCCACCTGTGAGCGAACCCACTGATCGCTGAAGTTTTTGAGGCGGCCCCCCACCGTACCTGGCTCCACCTGTGGAGCCCCACCGTCATGCGGCGGACTTGGAAGAAGCGGGGGAGGACTTTTGCTCCTGGGAACTGGCTGTATGCTGCAGCTTTTTCCCTCTACCTCTGCCTCTAGACAGAAAGGACCCGCCTTTTCCCCGTCTGTTTTTCTGGGGTCGAAAGGACTGTACCTGATAAAACGGCGCTTTCTTAGGCTGTGAGGGGACATGGGGCAAAAATGCTGACTTCCCAGCTGTTGCTGTGGAAACTAGGTCTGAGAGACCATCCCCGAATAACTCCTCACCTTTATAAGGCAAAACTTCCATGTGCCTTTTTGAATCTGCATCCCCTGTCCACTGCCGGGTCCATAAGCCTCTCCTAGCAGAAATGGACAATGCACTTATTCTAGATGCCAGCCGGCAGATCTCCCTCTGTGCATCTCTCATGTATAAGACTGAGTCTTTTATATGCTCTACGGTTAGCAATATCGTGTCCCTGTCTAGGGTGTCAATATTTTCCGACAGGGAATCTGACCATGCAGCAGCAGCACTGCACATCCATGCTGAAGCAATAGCTGGTCTCAGTATAACACCTGTGTGTGTATATATAGACTTCAGTATAGCCTCCTGCTTTCTATCAGCAGGTTCCTTTAGGGCGGCCGTATCCGGAGACGGTAGTGCCACCTTTTTTGACAAACGTGTGAGCGCTTTATCCACCCTAGGGGGAGTTTCCCAACGTGACCTATCCTCTGGCGAGAAAGGGAACGCCATTAGTAACTTTTTAGAAATTACCAATTTTTTATCGGGGAAAGCCCACGCTTCTTCACACACTTCATTTAGTTCTTCAGATGGGGGAAAAACTATGGGTAGTTTTTTCTCCCCAAACATAATACCCTTTTTTGAGGTACCTGGGTTTATATCAGAAATGTGTAATACCTCTTTCATTGCCTCAATCATGCAACGAATGGCCCTAGTGGACATTAAATTAGACTCTTCGTCGTCGACACTGGTATCAGTATCCGTGTCGACATCTGTGTCTGCCATCTGAGGTAGTGGGCGCTTTAGAGCCCCTGATGGCCTTTGAGTCGTCTGGGCAGGCACGAGCTGAGAAGCCGGCTGTCCCGCATTTGGCATGTCGTCAAATTTTTTATGTAAGAAGTCGACACTTGCACGTAATTCCTTCCATAAGTCCATCCACTCAGGTGTCTGCCCCGCAGGGGGTGACATCACATTTATAGGCATCTGCTCTGCCTCCACATAAGCCTCCTCCTAAAACATGTCGACACAGTCGTACCGACACACCGCACACACACAGGGAATGCTCTTAACAGGAGACAGGACCCCACAAAAGCCCTTTGGGGAGACAGAGAGAGAGTATGCCAGCACACACCAGAGCGCTATATAATGCAGGGACTAACTGAATTATGTCCCCTTATAGCTGCTATAAGTTATACTGCGCCTAAATTTAGTGGCCCCCCTCTCTTTTTTACCCTTTCTGTAGTGCAGACTGCAGGGGAGAGCCAGGGAGCTTCCTTCCAGCGGAACTGTGAGGGAGAAATGGCGCCAGTGTGCTGAGGGAGATAGCTCCGCCCCTTTTTCGGCTGACTTTTCTCCCGCTTTTTTATGGATTCTGGCAGGGGTAATTATCACATATATAGCCTCTGGGGCTATATATTGTGATTATTTTGCCAGCCAAGGTGTTTTTATTGCTGCTCAGGGCGCCCCCCCCCAGTGCCCTGCACCCTCAGTGACCGGAGTGTGAAGTGTGTATGAGGAGCAATGGCGCATAGCTGCAGTGCTGTGCGCTACCTTGGTGAAGACTGAAGTCTTCTGCCGCCGATTTTCCGGACCAACTTCATGCTTCTGGCTCTGTAAGGGGGACGGCGGCGCGGCTCCGGGAACGAACACCAAGGATGGGTCCGGCGGTCGATCCCTCTGGAGCTAATGGTGTCCAGTAGCCTAAGAAGCCCAAGCTAGCTGCAAGCAGGTAGGTTCGCTTCTTCTCCCCTTAGTCCCTCGCTGCAGTGAGCCTGTTGCCAGCAGGTCTCACTGTAAAATAAAAAACCTAAATTATACTTTCTTTCTAGGAGCTCAGGAGAGCCCCTAGTGTGCATCCAGCTCGGCCGGGCACAGAAATCTAACAGAGGACTGGAGGAGGGGCATAGAGGGAGGAGCCAGTGCACACCAGATAGTACCTAATCTTTCTTTTAGAGTGCCCAGTCTCCTGCGGAGCCCGTCTATTCCCCATGGTCCTTACGGAGTTCCCAGCATCCACTAGGACGTCAGAGAAATTGTGTTATTTTCTTAACCCTTTTAAAACAACCCTTCTAAGACAACCCTGTTCAACCAGGCTGCTGCTCAGCCTAGCATCTTTCCTTATGAATGGAGTGGGAGAGCCACAGATTGGCCAGGCCTGGGCTATATACTGGGTATTCAGAGGATTTGGGATTAGGGCTACGGGGGGTCATAGTAGGGACCTCTGGAATACTGTGGGTAACTGTGCTCGGGCATGGCCGGATTAATAATGGGGCGGATGGAGCTGCAGCTCCAAGCCCCCCATTGAAAATAGGCCCACAGCCACAGTGAAGGGACCCTATGTTAGCATTACAATGAGTCACAATGACTCATTGTATGCCACCGCCAGCGCTGCGCCGCCATTGCCAGACAGTGCCCCAGTCACTCACTCATTAAAGTCCGTCCTGGCCGGAGCGGGAGGAGGAGCCGATCGCGTCTCTCCTCCTGAGCGCCTCCTCCCCCAAGCCTATTAGTCGTACTGCTGTGCTGACTCCTGAGTGACGCGAAGGAGGGGGGGGGAGCAGCACTCCCATCTACTTCCAGCTCCTCCCCACCCAGACAGTGCTGCTAAGTGATGAGGACGGGCCGGCCTGAGGGGGGGAGGGGCCGCTCTGTCGGACGGAAGCGGTGGGAGGGGCCACTCTCCCAGCTCCTCCCCTTTCCTGCTGTGGCTCAAGCACCGCATGGGCAACCACAATTGCCGAACAATGTATTGTAGCCTCGGGACTCGCAGCAGCTATTCTTGGCTGCAGGAAGAGTGAAGAGTGCGCCTCAATATTTATTTATTCTACATTCCTGGATGCCAGATGGTGAGACCGGAGGAGGAACTGAGCTGTAGACTACAAAATATAGGAAAAGGTGGAGTCAGGACACAAAATATGTACATATAGAATAGGAGGAGGGGTGGTACAATAATGCACATACAGTACATACTGGGGGGGCACACTAATACATACACTAGGAGGGAGGTACGTCTGGCGCTGCTTTTCAGCCCTGGTATTTCTGTGCATGCGCAGGCACGGCGACAGAGGGGTACAAAGGGTACACCTGTGCCGGGCCCCAAGGATCAGAGGGGCCCCAAGTTACCCGACACAGGGGGTCATTCCGAGTTGTTCGCTCGCAAGCGGATTTTAGCAGATTTGCTCATGCTAAGCCGCCGCCTACTGGGAGTGAATCTTAGCATCTTAAAATTGCGAACGATGTATTCGCAATATTGCGATTACACACCTCGTAGCAGTTTCTGAGTAGCTCCAGACTTACTCGGCATCTGCGATCATTTCACTGCTTGTCGTTCCTGGTTTGACGTCACAAACACACCCAGCGTTCGCCCAGACACTCCCCCGTTTCTCCGGCCACTCCTGCGTTTTTTCCGGAAACGGTAGCGTTTTTTCCCACACGCCCATAAAACGGCCTGTTTCCGCCCAGTAACATCCATTTCCTGTCAATCACATTACGATCGCCAGAACGATGAAAAAGCCGTAAGTAAAATTCCTTACTGCATAGCAAATTTACTTGGCGCAGTCGCAGTGCGGACATTGCGCATGCGCATTAAGCGGAAAATCGCTGCGATGCGAAGATTTTTACCGAGCGAACAACTCGGAATGACCCCCACAATCTGCTGCTTATAAACATGAACAATAGAAATCACTGCTGCACTGCACTATAAATGCACTATTATCCCTGCACAGACCGCACGCCTACTTAGTTACCGCGGCGGCACATATAACAGTTACATGGCAGAGAGTTTACTGAGACGTAGTAGCAGGCCACCAATCTGCGCTGAAGCTCCACAGTGGTGGGAAGGAAACACACCACATATGCAGCATTGTCACCATGGTTACTCACGCTGTGACGTATGACTTCCGCCTGTCGCCGTTGGAATTTATTTCTCACAATAGCAGTCAGAGCAGGTCAGGGGCCAGGCACAGTACATGAATGGTCAGATGGATGATGGACTTAGCCCTACAGTCTCTGTAACAGTGGGGAGTGTACAGTTAGGCTGGATCATAAATGCAGAAGATGCTCTGCTCAGATGAGTGCGTCTTTGTTTTGTTCATATGTTTGTAAATCCAGTCATCAGGACACAGACATGTGAGTTCACTGCTGTGCTGTTTATTCCATCACCAACTCCAGACACACTGCACACTGGACCACCCACTTCCCAGCATTCCCCTGGTCCCAGGGACCATCACTGAAGATTCAGGCTTACATATATTAGTAAGGGAGTGTCTACAAATATTAAGCATTCTAATACACTAACATCACATCCTCTTTTCTTTAAAGATAAGCCCTGTACGCTTCAATGCAACAATTAACAACGTCATATTAAAAACATCATCTAACACGTTTCAATGAGTCTCTCAGGTCTGCGGATTTCCCTTTTGGGTCTTTCATACACAGTCTGTGTTTCATCGACCATGTTGGACCTTTCTAGAATCGTGGTTTGTTCACCATTATGAGGATCATCATACATGTCAGATGAAGGGTATTCTTCAGTCATGTTGTCTTCATTATGGTTAGGTTGAGATCTTAAATCCACCCGATTTCTTCTTACTTCCATTCCACGCTCTGTACGTATAGTATAAGATCTTGGTGCTACTTGTGCTTGCACAATACCTTTCTGCACCCAAATACCTTTCTCGTGATCTCTGAGACGGACTTGGTCACCCGATTTTAGATCAGGTAAGCGTTTTGTTCGCCTGTCATGGAACAGTTTCTGTTTCGCCTGTTGACGTTCCTTACTCAGTGTCAAAGTCAGAATATTTAGCTTTATCATCAGTCTGACCAATGCTGAGTTATGTGTATTAAGCAGTTCATCATGTATCGGGAGATTTGCTCTAATCCTCCTTCCCATCAGCATTTGTGCAGGAGAAAGTCCATTCTGTAAAGGTGTACTGCGGTAGATTAAAAGACTTTTGTAGAAATCTTCTTTTCCTTCTTGAGCTTTATTTATGAGACTCTTTACAGTTTTTACTGAACTTTCCACCAACCCATTTGAGCATGGATAGTGGGGACTTGACGTAGTATGGACAAATTCCCACTCATCAGCAAATTGTCTAAATTCAGCACTGGAAAACTGAGGACCATTGTCAGTGAACACTTCCATAGGAACACCATGCCTTGCAAAGATTGACTTCATGCAATTGATTACGGCTTTACTAGTAGTTGTATGTAGTGTCTTCACCTCAGGGTAGTTAGAGTAATAATCAGTCACAACAATGTACGTTTTCCCATTACAATCAAACAAATCTGCGCCAACTTTCTGGTACGGTATTCTAATACATTCTAATGGCATTCTAATACACTAACATCACAGTCTTCCTACTGCAGGTCTCAGCAGCTTCTTTTGTGCATATTTAGTAATATAAGCTGCGTAGGAGTTGGTATAACCAGGAAGCATTGCATTTATTGTACTGTACAAGAAAGGTGACATTTTTATATATCACACTATAGGCCAAATTGAATTGGCCACGGTGGTAAGTTTATGCAGGTCAACAACTTGCATGCACAAGTTTTTGCTTTTCTTAGCATTGCTGCCTCACAGCTCGTCATGGGTTTGGTTTCCACCACAACCTTAACTGTGTGGAGTCTGTATATTCTCCCTGTACTTGTGTGGGCAGACTAGATGGGCCAAGTGGTTCTTATCTGCCATAAAATTCTTTGTTTCTATGCCTACCTGCTGCCGAAGCCACGAAAGAGCAGCAGGAATAGACAAGCCAGGCAGGAGCAAGCACACTGCTAGGGCTGCAGCAAGCCCCACCGTCCGCTGCAGTGCAGACACTCTCCCCACCCCTGAGACAGCCTCAGCATGCACAGCAGCTTTGCAGGCAGAGACTACAACAAGAAGTACACATTGACTTGCCATTTCAAAACTGGGTTCTTTTCTCTCTCTTTCTCTCTCTCTCTTTCTCACTCTCCCCCCCCCCCCTCGTCTCTCTGTGTACTCTCCCCCCACTTCTCTCCTACTCCTCTTTCCTCTTCTGTCCCTTCCCCTCTCTCTCCGCCCACCCTCTCTCTTTATCCATTAGGCAAAGAAGGCTGCTGTTTAGTGTTCAGTGGTACAGCCCAAGGGATATGTTAAGCAGAGCAGCAGATTCTATTAGCCACGGGACTGCCCTGAGCTATTCAATTACTGGAGCTACCATGTGCACTAAGCCCCAGATGCAGAGTAATTCCATAGCTCTGGGCACTGAGCCCAAGAGCTATGAGTTAATATGCATTACAGCGGGCTTACAGTGCATGGAAATTGGCAAGAAATTGAATAGCCTCGGCCATTTAAACCAGGAAGCTGCAACTACACCCATAGCTAACTGAATCTTTACCATAGTGTAAGTGAATGTCTGATGGCCTGTGAATTTGCCAGTTGGAAAGAGTGGGGTTACGGGGGGGGGGGGGGGGCAAAAAAATGGTGTACCAGGCCCAAAGATTTCTGTTGCCAGCCATGTGCATGCGTTCACGTCAGAAGGCCCCAGGATCTCCTCATCCCATTTGAATGGTGCCTGTGTCAGTAAGTTTATATGTGTTGTATGTATTTGTGAGCCAATAAGTGGTTTCTGAAAGTTAGTGGTGTCTGTCAGTAAATTTGTATATGTGTGTGTGTCAGTAATGGGTGTCTGTGTATGTAAATGTGTCTGTGTCAGTAAGGTGTGTCTATAAGTGCGTTTGTATCAATAAGTGGAATCTTTGTCAGTAAGGGGTGTCTGTCAGTAAGATGTTTCTGTGTCAGTAAGTGGGATCTGTCATTAGTTACTGTATGTATGTGTTAATGGGGCAGATGTATTAGCCTGGAGAAGGCATAAGGAAGTGATAAACAAGTGATAAGTGCAAGGTGATAAACACCCCAGCCAATCAGCTCCAGTATGTAAATTAACAGTTAGGAACTGATTGGCTGGTGCGTTTATCACCTCGCACTTATCACTGCTTTATCACTTCCTTATGCCTTCTCCAGGTTAATACATCTGCCCCAATAGGTGTTATCTGTGTCAGTAAGGGGTATCTGTCAGCAAGTGGTGTATGTGTCAAATGTTTGTGTCAGTGTGTGTGTGTCCGTAATAGGGTCTGTGTCAGTGTGTTTGTGAGAGGTGTCTGTCAGTAAGTGGTGTCTGTGTCAGTAAGTGTTGTCTATGTCAGTAAGTATCTGTGTCAGTAAGTGTGTCCCAGGAGCCCTCAGTTCCCTGTCTGCTCTGTTTTTCCCTCATCTCTGCTCCCCTTTCCCATTTGCTCTGTATTGCCCCCATCTTTTCTAATCTTTCCACATCTGCTCTGTTTCCCCCCATCATTGCTCCCCTTTCCACCTTCTTTGCATGTTTATACAGCTCTCTGTGTCATATGGCGGTCACTGCGATGCTCTTTGTATCATACGGTGGTCACTGTTGCTCTGCTCCACTATTAAGTGGTTGAAGGTAGGCACTAGCTATGACCTCCATGGAGATAGCCCCACCCATGGCACAGACCACCACCCCTATTTAGACCACCCCCATTGCAGCGCTTGTCACACTTCCAGCCGAGGCACGCAATAGGCCCTTCATCAATTTCAGCTCCAGGCCCATGTGGACCTTAATCTGGCACTGTGCTCAGGGACAGGAGGGGCCTCGGTAGCTGGGTGCATGTGGCTACCCTGAATGTGGGGCAAGATGTGTCCCAGAAACTGAAATTGCCTGACTTGGTACTCGTGCAAGATGCACTCTTGGTGGCCCATTATCTGTGTTATAAAGGATTGCTGCAGCTCTCTTTTTCCGCCTCTATGAACCGTAGTTGGCGGGCATTCTCCTGTTGTTGCATGTTGGTGTACATCGCACGCAGTTCTTCAACCAGCACCCTGGTCATTGACCATACACCTTGCTCCAGTTTGGTTACTTCGCATTTCTTCTTGGGAACTGAATATACTACAAGGGGAGTAAGAAGGAAAAAAGGGCATACGAAAATAAGATTTTAAACCTACCGGTAAATCTATTTCTCCTAGTCCGTAGAGGATGCTGGGGACTCCGTAAGGACCATGGGGTATAGACGGGCTCCGCAGGAGATAGGGCACCTAAAAAGAACTTTGCCTATGGGTGTGCACTGGCTCCTCCCTCTATGCCCCTCCTCCAGACCTCGGTTAGAGAACTGTGCCCAGAGGAGATGGACAATACAAGGCAGGATTTAGAAATCCAAGGGCAAGATTCATACCAGCCCACACCAATCATACCATGTAACCTTGATCATACATAACCAGTTAACCGTATGAACAACAACAGTAACGGTCCAAGACCGATTTGAACTGTAACATAACCCTTATGTAAGCAACAACTATATACAAGTCTTGCAGAGTTTCCGCACTGGGACGGGCGCCCAGCATCCTCTACGGACTAGGAGAAATAGATTTACCGGTAGGTTTAAAATCTTATTTTCTCTTACGTCCTAGAGGATGCTGGGGACTCCATAAGGACCATGGGGTTTATACCAAAGCATCCAATCGGGCGGGAGAGTGCATATGACTCTGCAGCACCGACTGAGCAAACGCTAGGTCCTCCTCAGCCAGGGTATCAAACTTGTAGAATTTAGCAAAAGTGTTTGACCCCGACCAAGTCGCCGCTAGGCAAATTTGTAATGCCGAGACGCCTCGGGCAGCCGCCCAAGAAGAGCCCACCTTTCTAGTGGAATGGGCCTTAACCGAATTTGGTACCGGCAATCCAGCCGTAGAGTGAGCCTGCTGAGTTGTATTACAGATCCAGCGAGCAATAGTCTGCTTCGAAGCAGGTGCGCCAATCTTATTGGCCGCATACAGGACAAACAGAGCCTCTGTTTTCCTAATTCTAGCCGTCCTGGCTACATAAATCTTTAAGGCCCTGACTACGTCCAGGGATCTGGAATCCTCCAGGTCAGTTGTAGCCACAGGCATCACATTAGGTTGATTCACATGGAATGAAGAAACCACCTTAGGCAAAAATTGCGGACGTGTCCTCAATTCAGCTCGATCCACATGAAAAATCAAGTAGGGGCTTTTGTGTGACAAAGCCGCCAATTCTGATACTCTCCTTGCTGATGCCAAGGTCAACAACATGACCACCTTCCAAGTAAGAAATTTCAACTCAACCTTGTTAAGCGGTTAAAACCAGTGTGATTTTAGGAACTGCAACACCACTTTGAGGTCCCACGGTGCCACTGGAGGCACAAAAGGAGGCTGGATGTGTAGCACTCCCTTTACAAACGTCTGGACTTCTGGAAGAGAAGCCAATTCCTTCTGAAAGAAAATCGAGAGGGACGAAATCTGAACCTTAACAGAGCCTAATTTCAGGCCCATATCCACTCCTGTCTGTAGGAAGTGGAGAAAACGACCCAGATGAAAATCTTCCGTAGGTGCATTCTTGGTCTCACACCAAGACACATACTTTCACCAGATACGGTGATAATGCTTAACCGTCACCTCCTTCCTAGCCTTTATTAAAGTAGGGATGACCTCTTCCGGAATCCCCTTTTTCGCTAGGATTCGGCGTTCAACCGCCATGCCGTCAAACGTAACCGCGGTAAGTCCTGAAATACACAGGGCCCCTGTTGCAACAGGTCTTCCCTCAGAGGAAGAGGCCAAGGATCTCCTGTGAGCATCTCTTGTAGATCTGAGTACCAGGCCCTTCGAGGCCAGTCTGGGACAACGAGTATCGTCTGTACTCTTCTTTGCCTTATGATCCTCAACACTTTTGTGATGAGAGGAAGAGGAGGAAACACGTAGACTGATTTGAACACCCACGGTGTTATCAGAGCGTCTACTGCCACTGCCTGAGGGTCCCGAGACCTGGCACAATACCTCCGAAGCTTTTTGTTGAGGCGTGACACCATCATGTCTATTTGAGGAGTTCCCCAAAGACATGTTATGTCTGTAAAGACTTCTTGATGAAGTCTCCACTCTTCTGGATGGAGATCGTGTCTGCTGAGGAAGTCTGCTTCCCAGTTGTCCACTCCCGGAATGAAGACAGCCGACAGAGCGCTTACATGATTTTCCGCCCAGCGAAGAATCCTGGTGACTTCCGCCATCGCGACTCTGCTTCTTGTCCCGCCTTGGCGGTTCACATGAGCCACTGCTGTGACATTGTCTGATTGAATCAGAACCGGTAGGTTTCGAAGAAGACTCTCCGCTTGTCGAAGGCCGTTGTAAATGGCCCTGAGTTCCAACACATTGATGTGTAGACAGGACTCCTGGTCTGACCAAAGTCCCTGAAAATGTTTTCCCTGTGTGACCGCTCCCCATCCTCGGAGGCTCGCGTCCGTGGTAACCAGGATCCAGTCCTGAATTCCGAACCGGCGACCCTCCAGCAGGTGAGCACTTTGCAACCACCACAGGAGAGACACTCTGGCCCCTGGGGACAGAGTTATTTTCCGATGTAAGTGCAGATGGGACCCGGACCACTTGTCCAGAAGGTCCCATTGAAAAGTCCTTGCATGGAACCTTCCGAAGGGAATAGCCTCGTAGGCCGCCACCATATTTCCCAGAACTCGAGTGCATTGGTGAACTGACACCCTTTTCGGTTTTAGCAGGTCTCTGACCATGTTCTGGATGTCCTGGGCTTTCTCTATTGGGAGGAAGACCTTCATTTGTTCCATATCCAGTATCATACCTAGGAATGGTAGTCGAGTTGTCGGAATCAACTGTGACCTCGGTAGATTTAAAATCCAACCGTGTTGCTGGAGCACTCTCAGAGAGAGCGCCACACTGCTCAGCAATTTCTCCCTTGATCTCGCTTTTATCAGGAGATCATCCAAGTATGGGATAATTGTGACTCCATGCTTGCGCAGGACCACCATCATTTCCGCCATTATCTTGGTGAAAATCCTTGGGGCCCTGGAAAGTCCAAACGGCAACGTCTGAAATTGGTAATGACAATCCTGTACAGCGAATCTCAGGTATTCCTGATGGGGGGCATATATGGGGACATGAAGGTACGCATCCTTTATGTCCAGAGACACCATAAACTCCCCCTCCTCCATGTTAGCTATTATCGCTCTGAGTGATTCCATTTTGAATTTGAATCTTTTTATGTACAGGTTTAGGGATTTCAGATTCAAAATAGGTCTGACCGAACCGTCCGGTTTCGGGACCACAAATAGGGTTGAGTAGTAACCTCTTCCCTGCTGGTGCAGGGGAACCTTGATTATCACTTGCTGTATACAAAGCGTTTGAATTGCAGCTAACACTACATACTTTTCCGATGTGGAAGCTGGTAGGGCCGATTTGAAAAATCGGCGCGGGGGCACCTCCTCGAATTCCAGTTTGTACCCCTGGGAAACTATCTCCAACACCCAGGGATTCAGGTCTGATCTGACCCAGGTCTGACTGAAAAGTCAAAGACGTGCCCCCACCGGTGCGGACTCCCTCAGGGGAGCCCCAGCGTCATGCTGTGGGTTTTGGAGCAGCCGGGGAGGACTTTTGGTCCTGGGCACCTGCCGAAGCAGGTGCTTTTTTGCCTCTGCCCTTACCTCTGGCGAGGAAAGAGGATCCCGACCTCTTCTGGACTTGTGCAACCGAAAGGACTGCATCTGATAGGGTGTTACTTTCTTTTGCTGTTGGGGAATATATGGTAAAAAATTTGATTTACCTGCTGTAGCTGTGGAAACCAGGTCTGTCAGCCCATCCCCAAACAATACCTCACCCTTATAGGGTAGAACTTCCATATGTTTTTTGGAATCCGCATCACCCGTCCATTGGCGAGTCCATAAGGATCTTCTCGCTGAGATAGACATGGCATTGGCCCTAGAAGCTAGCAGTCCAATGTCCCTTTGAGCATCCCTCATAAATAAGACTGCGTCTTTAATATGGGCTAGAGTTAAGAATATAGTATCCTTATCCATATTATCAAATTGATCTGTCAGCTCATCTGTCCAAACTGCAATTGCACTACACACCCATGCCGACGCAATTGTCGGTCTTAGCACAGCACCCGTATGAGAATAAATACACTTTAAGGTAGTTTCTTGCCTGCGATCTGCAGGGTCCTTAAGGGCCGCTGTGTCAGGAGACGGTAGCGCCACTTTCTTGGACAAGCGCTTCAGGGCCTTGTCCACAGTGGGGGGTAATTCCCAAATCTCCTTGTCCTGCTTAGGGAAGGGGTATGCCATATAAATTATTTTGGGGATCTGCGGTCTCTTTTCCGGAGTCTCCCATGCTTTTCCAAAGAAATCATTTAATTCATGAGATGTGGGAAAAATAAGATTTTACTTACCGATAAATCTATTTCTCGTAGTCCGTAGTGGATGCTGGGACTCCGTAAGGACCATGGGGAATAGCGGCTCCGCAGGAGACAGGGCACAAAATAAAAGCTTAAGGATCAGGTGGTGTGCACTGGCTCCTCCCCCTATGACCCTCCTCCAAGCCTCAGTTAGGATACTGTGCCCGGACGAGCGTACATAATAAGGAAGGATATTGAATCCCGGGTAAGACTCATACCAGCCACACCAATCACACCGTACAACTTGTGATCTGAACCCAGTTAACAGTATGATAAACGCAAAGGAGCCTCTGAAAAGATGGCTCACAACAATAATAACCCGAATCTTTGTAACAATAACTATATACAAGTATTGCAGACAATCCGCACTAGGGATGGGCGCCCAGCATCCACTACGGACTACGAGAAATAGATTTATCGGTAAGTAAAATCTTATTTTCTCTGACGTCCTAGTGGATGCTGGGACTCCGTAAGGACCATGGGGATTATACCAAAGCTCCCAAACGGGCGGGAGAGTGCGGATGACTCTGCAGCACCGAATGAGAGAACTCCAGGTCCTCCTCAGCCAGGGTATCAAATTTGTAGAATTTAGCAAACGTGTTTGCCCCTGACCAAGTAGCTGCTCGGCAAAGTTGTAAAGCCGAGACCCCTCGGGCAGCCGCCCAAGATGAGCCCACTTTCCTTGTGGAATGGGCTTTTACTGATTTTGGCTGTGGCAATCCTGCCACAGAATGTGCAAGCTGAATTGTACTACAAATCCAACGAGCAATCGTCTGCTTAGAAGCAGGAGCACCCAGCTTGTTGGGTGCATACAGGATAAACAGCGAGTCAGATTTTCTGACTCCAGCCGTCCTGGAAACTAGGTTGGTTCATGTGAAATGCAGAAACCACCTTAGGTAGAAATTGAGGACGAGTCCTCAATTCCGCCCTGTCAGAATGAAAAATTAAGTAAGGGCTTTTATATGATAAAGCCGCCAATTCTGACACACGCCTGGCTGAAGCCAAGGCTAACAGCATCGACACCTTCCATGTGAGATATTTTAAGTCCACAGTGGAAAGTGGTTCAAACCAATGTGACTTTAGAAAACTCAACACCACATTGAGATCCCAAGGTGCCACTGGAGGCACAAAAGGAGGCTGTATGTGCAGCACCCCTTTTACAAATGTCTGAACTTCAGGTACTGAAGCCAGTTCTTTCTGGAAGAAAATCGACAGGGCCGAAATTTGAACCTTAATGGACCCTAATTTTAGGCCCATAGACAGTCCTGTTTGCAGGAAATGAAGGAAACGACCCAGTTGAAATTCCTCTGTAGGGGCCTTCTTGGCCTCACACCACGCAACAAATTTACGCCAAATGCGGTGATAATGTTTTGCGGTTACGTCCTTCCTGGCTTTGACCAGAGTAGGGATGACTTCTTCTGGAATGCCTTTTTCCCTCAGGATCCGGCGTTCAACCGCCATGCCGTCAAACGCAGCCGCGGTAAGTCCTGGAACAGACAAGGCCCCTGCAGTAGCAGGTCCTTTCTTAGAGGTAGAGGCCACGGTTCGTCCGTGAGCATCTCTTGAAGTTCCGGGTACCAAGTCCGTCTTGGCCAATCCGGAACCACGAGTATAGTTCTTACTCCTCTCCTTCTTATGATTCTCAGTACTTTTGGTATGAGAGGCAGAGGAGGGAACACATACACTGACTGGTACACCCACGGCGTTACCAGAGCGTCCACTGCTATTGCCTGAGGGTCCCTTGACCTGGCGCAATATCTGTCCAGTTTTTTGTTTAGACGTGACGCCATCATGTCCACCTTTGGTTTTTCCCAACGGTTTACAATCAGGTGGAAGACTTCTGGGTGAAGTCCCCACTCTCCCGGGTGAAGGTCGTGTCTGCTGAGGAAGTCTGCTTCCCAGTTGTCCACTCCCGGAATGAATACTGCTGACAGTGCTATCACATGATTTTCCGCCCAGCGAAGAATCCTTGCAGCTTCTGCCATTGCCCTCCTGCTTCTCGTGCCGCCCTGTCTGTTTACGTGGGCGACTGACGTGATGTTGTCCGATTGGATCAACACCGCCTGACCCTGAAGCAGAGGTTTTGCTTGACTTAGGGCATTGTAAATGGCCCTTAGTTCCAGAATGTTTATATGAAGAGACATTTCCAAGCTTGACCACAGGCCCTGGAAATTCCTTCCCTGTGTGACTGCTCCCCAGCCTCTCAGGCTGGCATCCGTGGTTACCAGGATCCAATCCTGAATGCCAAATCTGCGGCCCTCTAGTAGATGAGCACTCTGCAGCCACCACAGGAGAGACACCCTTGTCCTTGGCGACAGGGTTATCCGCTGATGCATCTGCAGATGCGATCCGGACCATTTGTCCAGTAGATCCCACTGAAATGTTCTTGCATGGAATCTTCCGAATGGAATCGCTTCGTAAGAAGCCACCATTTTCCCCAGGACCCTCGTGCACTGATGCACTGAGACCTGTCCTGGTTTTAGGAGGTTCCTGACTAGCTCGGATAACTCCCTGGCCTTCTCCTCCGGGAGAAACACCTTCTTCTGGACTGTGTCCAGAATCATTCCTAGGAACAGTAGACGTGTCGTTGGAATCAGCTGCGATTTTGGAATATTTAGAATCCACCCGTGCTGACGTAACACTACCTGAGATAGTGCTACTCCGACTTCTAACTGTTCCCTGGATCTTGCCCTTATCAGGAGATCGTCCAAGTAAGGGATAATTAAAATGCCTTTTCTTCGTAGAAGAATCATCATTTCGGCCATTACCTTGGTAAAGACCCGAGGTGCCGTGGACAATCCAAACGGCAGCGTCTGAAACTGATAATGACAGTTTTGTACTACAAACCTGAGGTACCCTTGGTGAGAAGGGTATATCGGGACGTGGAGATAAGCATCTTTGATGTCCAGAGACACCATATAGTCCCCTTCTTCCAGGTTTGCTATCACTGCTCTGAGTGACTCCATCTTGAATTTGAACCTTTTTATGTAAGTGTTCAAGGATTTCAGATTTAAAATTGGTCTCACCGAGCCGTCCGGCTTCGGTACCACAAACAGCGTGGAATAATACCCCTTTCCTTGTTGCAGGAGGGGTACCTTGATTATCACCTGCTGGGAATACAGCTTGTGAATGGCTTCCAAAACTGCCTCCCTGTCGGAGGGAGACTTTGGTAAAGCAGACTTCAGGAAACGACGAGGGGGAAACGCCTCGAATTCCAGTTTGTACCCCTGCGATACTACCTGTAGAATCCAGGGATCCACTTGCGAGTGAGCCCACTGCGCGTTGAAATTCTTGAGACGGGCCCCCACCATATCTGAGTCTGCTTGTAAAGCCCCAGCGTCATGCTGAAGACTTGGCAGAAGCAGGGGAGGGCTTCTGCTCCTGTGAAGCGGCTGCATGGTGCAGTCTTTTTCCTCTTCCTCTGCCCCGGGGCAGAAAAGAGTGGCCTTTTGCTCGCTTGTACTTATGGGAACGAAAGGACTGAGTTTGAAAAGACGGTGTCTTTTTCTGCTGATGTGGAGTGACCTGGGGTAAAAAGGTGGATTTTCCAGCCGTTGCCGTGGCCACCAGGTCCGATAGACCAGCCCCAAATAACTCCTCCCCTTTATACGGCAATACTTCCATGTGCCGTTTGGAATCCGCATCCCCTGACCACTGTCGCGTCCATAACGCTCTTCTGGCAGAGATGGACATAGCACTTACTCTTGATGCCAGGGTGCAAATATCCCTCTGTGCATCACGCATATATATAGTAATGCATCCTTTAAATGTTCTATAGTTAACAAAATATTGTCCCTATCCAGGGTATCAATATTCTCGGTCAGGGAATCCGACCATGCGACTCCAGCACTGCACATCCAGGCTGAGGCGATTGCTGGTCGTAGTATAACACCAGTATGTGTGTATATACTTTTTAGGATATTTTCCAGCCTTCTATCAGCTGGTTCTTTTAGGGTAGCCGTATCAGGAGACGGTAACGCTACTTGTTTTGATAAACGTGTGAGCGCCTTATCTACCCTAGGGGGTGTTTCCCAACGCGCCCTAACCTCTGGCGGGAAAGGATATAATGCTAATAATTTTTTAGAAATTAGCTGTTTTTTATCGGGGGAAACCCACGCTTTTTCACACACCTCATTTATTTCCTCTGACTCAGGAAAAAATATTGGTAGTTTTTTCTCACCCCACATAATACCCTTCTTTGTGGTACTTGTAGTGTCAGAAAGGTTCAATGCCTCTTTCATTGCCGTGATCATGTAACGTGTGGCCCTACTGGACATTACGTTTGTCTCGTCACCGTCGACACTAGACTCAGTATCTGTGTCAGGGTCTGTGTCGACCCACTGAGGTAACGGGCGTTTTAGCGCCCCTGACGGTGTCTGAGACGCCTGGACAGGCACTAATTGATTTGCCGGCTGTCTCATGTCGTCAACAGTTTTTTGCAAATTGCTGACATTATCACTTAATTGTTTAAATACAATCATCCAGTCAGGTGTCGACTCCCTAGGGGGTGACATCACCAACACAGGCAACTGCTCCGCCTCCACATAATTTTCCTCCTCATACATGTCGACACACGCGTACCGACACACAGCACACACACCGGGAATGCTCTGATAGAGGACAGGACCCCACTTAGCCCTTTGGAGAGACAGAGGGAGAGTCTGCCAGCACACACCCAGCGCTATATATATATATATACAGGGATAACCTTATATAAGTGTTATTCCCTTATAGCTGCTGTTATTATCGTTATTTGCTGCCAAAAATGCCCCCCCTTCTCTTTTTTACCCTGATTCTGAAGCAGGACTGCAGGGGAGAGTCAGGGAGCCGTCCTTCCAGCGGAGCTGTGAGGGAAAATGGCGCTTGTGTGCTGAGGAGATAGGCTCCGCCCCTTCACGACGTCCTTATCTCCCGCTTTTTTGTGTAAAATGGCAGGGGATTAAAATACATCCATATAGCCCAGGAGCTATATGTGATGTATTCTGTTTTGCCACCTAAGGTATTCTGTTATATTGCGTCTCAGGGCGCTCCCCCCCCAGCGCCCTGCACCCTCAGTGACCGGAGTGTGAAGTGTGCTGAGAGCAATGGCGCACAGCTGCGGTGCTGTGCGCTACCTTAGTCTGAAGACAGGATGTCTTCTGCCGCCGATTTCACCGGACCTCTTCGTCTCTTCTGGCTCTGTAAGGGGGACGGCGGCGCGGCTCCGGTGACCCATCCAGGCTGAACCTGTGATCGTCCCTCTGGAGCTAGTGTCCAGTAGCCTAAGAAACCCGATCCACTCTGCACTCAGGTGAGTCCGTTTCTTCTCCCCTTAGTCCCACGATGCAGTGAGCCTGTTGCCAGCAGGACTCACTGAAAATAAAAAAACCTAACTAAACTTTTATTCTAAGCAGCTCAGGAGAGCCACCTAGATTGCACCCTTCTCGGCCGGGCACAAAAATCTAACTGAGGCTTGGAGGAGGGTCATAGGGGGAGGAGCCAGTGCACACCACCTGATCCTTAAGCTTTTATTTTGTGCCCTGTCTCCTGCGGAGCCGCTATTCCCCATGGTCCTTACGGAGTCCCAGCATCCACTAGGACGTCAGAGAAATTAATAATCTGCTTCTTTTCCTTAAACATGTGTACCCTTGTGTCGGGGACCGAGGGTTCATCCTCAATATGCAACACATCCCTTATTGCCACAATCAAACACTGAATGGTTTTAGTCACCCTAGGGTGCAATTTTACTTCGTCGTAGTCGACACTGGAATCAGAATCCGTGTCGGTAGTAGTGTCTTGTGTTAAGGGACGCTTTTGAGACCCCGACGGGCCCTGTGAGTCGGTCCAATCCGAGGATTGACCCCCTGATGTCCCCCCTAATTCAGCCTTATCAAGCCTTTTATGTAAAGATGCCACACTTGCATTCAACATATGCCACATGTCCATCCATTCCGGAGTCGGCACAACCGACGGGGACACACCACTCATTTGCTCCACCTCCTCCTTGGAGAAGCCTTCCGCTTCAGACTTGTCGACACCACGTACCGACACCCCCCACAGACAGGGATTACCCTACAAGGGGACAAAACCCCAACCAGGCCCTTAGGAGAGACAGAGAGAGAGTATGCCAGCACACACCCAGCGCTTAATAACACTGTGGAAAAATATGACCAGATAGCGCATTTTTATATAATACTATTCCAATTCCCACTCACTGCGTCGCCAATGTGCCCCCCTCTTCTTTTTTTCAGCCTGTGAAGTTCAGCAGGGGAGAGACCAGGCAGCCAGCGTTCAGCATGCAGCTTCTGTGGAGAAAATGGCGCTGGTTAGTGCTGAAAATCAAGCCCCGCCCACCCGATGGCGGGCTTCGGTCCCAGTGCTTTTTTTATTAAAATAGCGGGGGATTCTTGGATTTACTGCCTCCGCAGCCTAATCCATCTTAACATGCCCAGAAGTGAGGAATATTGCTGCCCAGGGCGCCCCCCCCAGCGCCCTGCACCCTTCAGTGCTGCTCTGTGTGTGTATAGTGGGAGCAATGGCGCACAGCTTACCGCTGCGCGCCTTACCTCATGAAGATCTGATGTCTTCTGCCGCCTGATGTCTTCTGCCTTCTCATACTCACCCGGCTTCTATCTTCGGCATCTGTGAGGAGGACGGCAGCGCGGCTTCGGGACGAACCCCAGGTGAGACCTGTGTTCCGACACCCTCTGGAGCTAATGGTGTCCAGTAGCCTAGAAACAGAGCCCAACCGTAAAGCCAGCCCTGCTTCTCTCTCCTCAGTCCCACGATGCAGGGAGCCTGTTGCCAACAGGACTCCCTGAAAATAAAAAACCTAACAAAATTCTTTTAAAACAGAAAACTCTGGAGAGCTCTCTGCAGTGCACCCTTTCTCCTCTGGGCACAGAATCTAACTGAGGTCTGGAGGAGAGGCATAGAGGGAGGAGCCAGTGCACACCCATAGTCAAAGTTCTTTTTAGGTGCCCTATCTCCTGCGGAACCCGTCTATACCCCATGGTCCTTACGGAGTCCCCAGCATCCTCTGGGACGTAAGAGAAAAAGTATTGGTGTGATTGTACGTGTTTGTTGCTTCCTCCCACCTGCAGTTGATACACTCTGCACAGTAAACGTTATGGTGGGGTGGTTCTGGTTGCGTATAGGGCAGAATGAATGCAGAACAATAGATTTTGGGGATAGGGAACTTGTCATTATTGTGGTATACCTGAGTGTACTAGCAGGGGTGTGATCATACGTGTTTGTCGCCTCCTCCCACCTGCACTTGATACACTCAACAGGCAACAATTCATGTGTATTGGAATGCGGGTGCATTGGGCAGAAATTATGCAACGCAAGGACAAATAATTATTGGTGCGCATGACTGGGGGATCAGACTGGAATGCCGCGCCCACATCTGTGTTTTGGCCAGACACAGCATCTGTACTGGTGTTGGCCATGCTGTCATTAATCGGGTTGTTGGAAGAGTCCAGATCGGGGTCGATGGGGTCATCTGGAATTGGAGATGTTGGCCCACATTGGGTACTGTCCATACTGGACTGACTCTCAGAAGCAACCACAATGGGGGATGGAGTGGCAGAGCTGGAGGATGAGAGGCTGATGGGGTCACTGAGCGTAGTGTGGCCAAAGACTGATGCGCAATGGTCGTAAAAGATCCAGTTGCGCCTCACAGCCTCACTCTTGTTATGGTTGTGGACCCTGTCAAATTGCTTTTTAAGCCCTTTCAGCTTATTGACCACTTGCTGCTGGCTCCGGATGATGCCCAGTGAGGCCAGGATCTTTGCTGTGTTGTGGTAGACCTGGGCATCATTGACAGTGCCCGTGATCTGGTGCCTGCTCTCCTCTTCTCCTCTAATACTTAACAGCTCCCTCACCTGCTCATTGGGCCAAGACATTGCAGGGGTTAATAATGCTGCTGGGGTTTGTTGTGCCACAGAGCTGCAATGTGTATCTGCCTCTGCGCTGTGTGATGGCTCTGCAAAATGATATCAGGAAGCTGCTGGGGTTTGTTGTGCCACAGAGCTGCAATGTGTATCTGCCTCTGCGCTGTGTGATGGCTCTGCAAAATGATATCAGGAAGCTGTTGGGGTTTGTTGTGCTACAGAGCTGCAATGTGTATCTGCCTCTGCGCTGTGTGATGGCTCTGCAAAATGACATCACCAGGAAGCTCCCCAGCATATCCAATCAGCGTGAACAGAGGCAACCTGGGATGGAGAGACATGTCCCTGCACGGTTTGCACCGGCCAGTAACCCGGGATGATACCGGGAACAACCCTGCTACTTTGTAGGGTTAAAATGCCAAGACAGAAATCCCAGGATTTTGTCCCGGGACCCTTTCACACTAGCACTAGACCCATGTCGACCCGGGAATAATCCCGGGTATCTAGGCTGGTGTGAAAAGAGTATGAGTTTATTCAACCCTCATTATTGAGTTGAATTTAAGAGACACTACTATCCCTTCGCTGGCTACATCCTTTTGGGCATACTTCCCAACTATTCTGATTTTTGCCGGACAGTCCTTTTTTTTGGGTCTATCCCGCTGTCCCTCCCGCGGGCCGCAGTGTCCTGTGGTGGGGAGGGAGAGGCAGCTGGGAGACTCCCTGTCACTTGCTGCTCTGCTTAGTGCAAAGCAGAGCAGCAGAGAATAGACGCTGTCCGCATGCGCATAGCATCTATTCCCGGGAGCCAGAAGAACTGGAGGCATGCCCCCACTGTGATTATAATGGGAGGCGTGGCCCATGATAGCGGAATTGCCGCAAAGCCATGACCCTTTATCACAGCCCACACACCCTTTTCACCGGTGTGTTGCTTCGCCGCGTGGGGTGCCCCGACTGACAAGATAAAGATGTTGGGAGGTATGTCTTGGGATAAAACTGAGAACATTTGTCCCTGTCAACACCCCGAATTTTCCCTTATACTTGTGTGCCAATTGTGTGCCAAGCTAACCCAACTTTAAACAGGAACAGAAACAGCTAAACCAACAATACTTAACCAACTAACAGTGCAGGAAGAATGAAGCACAGGGTGGGCGCCCAGTATCCTCTACAGACTACGAGAAAAGGATTTACCGTAGGTAATTAAAATCCTATTTTCTCTTACGTCCTAGAGGATACTGGGGTTCCATTTAGTACCATGGGTTATAAACAGATCCACTAGAAGCCATGGGCACTTTAAGAATTTGATAGTGTGGGCTGGCTCCTCCCTCTATGCCCCTCCTACCAGACTCAGTTTAGAAAATGTGCCCTGAGGAGCCGGTCACGCTTATGGAAGCTCCTGAAGAGTTTTCTGCATTTATTTTCTCTGTTATTTCAGGCAGGACTGCATGGCACCAGCCTGCCTGCTTCATGGGACTTAGGGGGGGGGGATGGTCCAAAGGGTTAATGGTCCATTCCTGAGGGAACTATTCGCAAAGCCCCACCACGGCGAGCGTACATTCCCGCAGCACACAGCCACCCATAACAGAGCCAGAAGAATGAGTGGTGAGAACTAAGCTGGCGTCCCGGTTAGCGGGGCGCCGACCATTATGGCGGCATGAGGGTACGGAGACGCATGGCTTCTAACCGGTGCGGAATGCGTCTCCAGACACAGTACACAGCTGCATCTCAGTACACTGTACACCAGGGGTGTCAAACTCAAATTCATCGGGGGCCGCATCAGCAGTTTGGTCCCCATCAAAGGGCCGGTTGTATCTGTAGGTCTATGTGTCCACTCTTTATTATCATAAATTAATGTCACTGCATTCAATTATTACTGTTTTTTGTAATAATGTAAGTAATAACTAGCTCTGAAAGGGGGAGACGCAGAGAGAGAGCGCGAGGGGGGAGACGCAGAGGGGGGAGAGACGGAGAGAGGAGCAGAGAGAGGGGGAGACAGAGAGGGGAAATGGATAGTGAGGAGATAGGGATAGAGAGGGGGGAGAGACGGAGAGAGAAAGAGGGGAGACAGACAGAGAGCGAGAAAGGAGGAGACACGGAGAGTGGGGGGAGACAGAGAGGAAGGAGATGCATAGAGGGGGATACATGAAGAGAGAGGGGGGGCAGAGGAGCGAGAGAGAGGAGGAGCAGCACTTTCCACTTGTACAACAATAGTATTGCATTTTCCTGCCTGGCATCAGTAGTGCTTACAATCAGGGGCTGTCACTGTGCATGGAGATGGCTGCCAGTGACTCTATGCATCCCTCCCATGAACTTTTGGCGCTGGTGACAATCAGGACCGGGGTGTAACAGCCAGGTGTCCGTGTGAACAGCAATAGAGAGAGGGACTTGGAATAGTTAAACAAGTCGGGCACATGCAGCATTTGAGTCTATGGTGGAGGAGCTGAAAGCAGAGCATCTCCTTCTCCCCCTCCGGCCGGGAGTCGGGACCCGAGTCACTGACTGTGCAGTGACTGTCTTAATGCACAGGGCTCCGGGGCACTGGTGGTGGGCAGACAGGCGCAGCGTTGGTGGCGGCATTAAATGAGTCAGTGAGACTCATTGTAATGCCGGAAGCTCGGGGACCTGAACCAGCCCCCACCGCGGGAACAGTCAGCCCCCCTGTCACCGCTGATTGTAACAGCTCAGAGCTAAAGCAGCATCACCACCCGAAGCTGGCCGCGGGATCACGGAGTACCCAGCCCCGATCCCCGGCTGCGGAACACTGGCAGCTCTCAGACCCCAACACCCTCCTCCAGCCGCAGGTTATCCACTGTCCGAAGCACAACTCACCAAATCGAGGAGAGCTGCGCCATCAAGTCCGCACTGGCAAGGCTCCACCTCCTATTTTTAAAGTTTGCAGCCGGGCCACAGAGCCATCAATCAATCTGGCAGGCTAGGGATTGGCTGCAGCGAAGCGCGTCCCACGGACCCACCCATGTTTGAAATGTGAGTCCGCGGGCCATCAGACGAGGTCTGGCGGGCCGGATTTGGCCCGCGGGCCTTGTGTTTGACACCCCTGCTGTACACAGTACCCACACTGGCAAAAACAGCCTTAAAATGGTTTTCTCTCCACTTTAAGCACCAGATTACCTCAGCCAGTATAAAAGCAGGAAGACCGCGCACCATTAAAGGGGCGGGGCCTTCACTATGAGCGGATCCTGCAGCTCACCAGCGCTATTTTCCCTCTGCAGTGGACTCAGACGCTGACTGACAGGGATGCGCAGCTCCTCCGGAGAGACTCCAGATTACCTCAGCGGTACCAGGGAGTCATAGCAAGGGGGGAGCATTTCTTGGTGTACTAAGTCCCCTATCATGGTACTTAGTCTGCCACCCGGCTAAGCTTGGCATTAATGATAAGGGCGCGGTGGGGGCTGGCTCCATATAACTCTGTGTCTCCCTGAAGGGCTCTTTGTGGGTTAATTGTGCTTAACCTTTTCGTGTGTGTGTGTGCTGTCACATTTACATTATGTCAGGCAAAGAGTGTGCTTCTTGTACAGCGGAGTGCTCCTCTTCACCAGGGGGCTCACTACTGGGTACTCAGGGCAGTGCTCTTTCCCAGAATAGCGGTGTGGAACTGGAGTGGGTTAATTCCATTAAGGGAATGATCTCCAATATTTCTACGAAATGATCCCGCAATGAGAAAGAAACGCAATACTTAAGACAGACTGAGGATGAGTTTATGAAGAGACTCAGTCCCCAAACCAGCGTCTCAATCCCCTCCCATTTGTCTGCAAAAAAGATCTCAGTCCCATATCCTGCAGTCTGACTCTGACACTGATGGGTCAGACATGGAGGATGGCGAGGTGGATTTGGAGGGGGCTGGGGATACCACTTTGTCACAGGGAATAGAGGCTCTTGTAGAGTCTATGAGAGATGTTCTGCAGATTCCTGATAAGGTGTCAGAGGAGTGTGAGGAATCTTATTCTAAGGAATTAAATACCCTGTTTGAAGAACCATGGGTTAATCCTGAGAAGAAATTTAAAATCCCTAAAAGGTTGCTCTCATCTTTTCCTTTTCCTCTGGAAGATAGGAAAAAATGGGAAAATCCACTGATAGTGGACGCATCAGTCTCTAGGTTGTCACGAAAAATTGTATTGCCTGTCCCTGGTGCAGCCTCCCTAAAAGACACGGCTGATCAAAAAATTGAGACTACGCGCAAATCATTGTACACAGCTGCTGAGGTGGCCCTGAGACCCACTATTGCATGCGCGTGGATCACAATAGCCATTGATAAATGGTCAGGTAACCTAATTGAGGGGTTAGATTCCTTGTCTAGGGTGGATGTTGTTTTACTCCTGCAGCATATACATGACTCTATGGTGGAAGCCATAAAAGAGATAGGTTTGCATAATGCATGCACCACCGCTATGGCAGTGTCAGCACGCAGGGGCTTGTGGCTACGCCAGTGGACTGCTGATGCTGACTCCAGGAAAGGCGTGGAAGGCCTACCATTCACAGGAGAGGCATTGTTTGGAGATGAACTAGACAAATGGATCTCCAAAGTTACTGGGGGTAAGTCTACATATCTTCCTTCCGCAGCTCCCCCAGCCAGGAAAGCTTATTAAGCTTCAAATATACAGTCTTTTCGGATGGCCAAGTTTAACAGCAAATCCAGAGGTGCTTCTACGACCTCCAGAGGCGCAAGAGGTAAACCACACAAACCAGCAACTGCAGGTGCTCAGGAACAGAGCTCAGGCTCTGCTTCCTCAAAGCCTTCAGCATGACAGTGGACCGCGATGCCTGGGGAGCTGTCAGGTGGGAGCCTGACTAAAGTTCTTCAGTCACATCTGGTCACGTTAGTGCTGGGATCCCTGGGTCATAGATCTTATTTCCCAGGGCTACAGACTGGAGTTCCAAGAGCTCCCACCTCACAGATTCTTAAAATCAGGCTTACCAGCTTCACAAGAGGCAAGTATAACTTTACAGCATGCCATCCAAAAACTGGTACAGACTCAAGTCAATGTTCCAGTTCCACCTCATCTGTACAACAAGGGGTACTATTCCAACTTGTTTGTAGTACCGAAACGGGACGGTTCGGTACGGCCGATTCTGAACCTCAAGTTCTTGAACCCATTCTTAAGAGTGTTCAAGTTCAAGGTGGAGTCTCTGAGAGTGGTGATCTCAGGTCTGGAGGAAGGGGAATTCTTAGTGTCTCTGGATATCAAGGATGCATACCTTCACATTCCGATCTGGCCGCCTCATCAGGCTTATCTACGGTTTGCACTGCAGGACTGTCACTACCAGTTCCAGGCCCTGCCATTTGGTCTCTCCATGGCATCGAGTATATTCACCAAAGTGATGGCAGAGACAATGTTTATACTCTGCAAACAGGGAGTGAATATAATTCCGTACCTGGATGATCTTCTGATAAAGGCGCTGTCCAGGAAGAGGTTTCTGGACAGCATTGATCTCTCAACCAAACTTCTCCAGGATCACGGGTGGATTCTGAACTTTCCGAAATCCCACCTAGAGCCAACACAGATGCTCCCATTCCTGGGAATGATAGTGGACACAGAGTCGTAGAAAGTGTTCCTTCCGTTGGAAAAGGCTTTGGTAATCCAGTCGATGGGTCGGCAGGTCCTGAAGCCAACCCGGATATCGGTGCTCCTATGCCTTCGCCTTCTGGGGAAAATGGTAGCCTCTTTTGAGGCGCTTCAATACGGAAGGTTTCACGCTAGACCCTTCCAGCTCGATCTGTTGGACAAATGGTCCAGATCGCATCTTCACATGCACTAGAGAATCCGTCTGTCGCCAAAAGCCAGGATCTCCCTTCTGTGGTAGCTACAGATTCTCATCTCTTCGAGGGTTGGAGGTTCGGAATTCAGGACTGGATCCTGTTGACCATGGACGCAAGCCTCAGAGGTTGGCGAGCAGTCACCCAGGGGGGGGGCAGTTTCAAGGAAGATGGTCAAGTCAGGAAGTCATCCTTCCAATCAACATTCTGGAACTCAGGGCCACATACAGTGCCCTTCTGCAGGGCTCATATCTTCTTCAAGATCGGGCCATTCAGGTTCAGTCGGACAACGTGACGGCAGTGACGTACATAAACTGACAGGGCGGAACGAAAAGCAGAGCAGCAATGTCAGAGGTGTCAAGAATTCTCCTCTGGGCGGAAAAAAACGCTGTGGCGTTGTCAGCGGTCTTCCTTCCGGGAGCAGACAACTGGGAAGCAGACTTCCTCAGCAGACACGATCTGCACTCGGGGGAGTGGGGCCTTCCCTTGGAAGTGTTCAGGTGCTTGACACGTTGATGGGGATATCCACAAATCGACATAATGGCCTCTCGTCTCAAGAAGCTCAAGCGGTATTGTTCCAGGTCGAGAGACCCACAGCCAGTGGCGATAGACGCTCTGAAGACTCCATGGGTCTAACGTGTTTCCTCCACTTCCCCTGATCCCAAGAATTCTAAAAAGAATAAAAAGGGAAAAGGTTCAAGCAATACTCATTGCTCCGTACTGGCCAAGAAGAACCTTCTGGAGATGCTCCTCGAAGATCCGTGGCCTCTACCTCTTCACGAGGATCTTCTGCAACAGGGCCCATTCGTCTATCAGGACATACCACAGCTGCGTTTGACGGCATGGAAGTTGAACAGCTGATTCTAACCAGAAGAGAGATGTCACGATCCGGGTAACTGGTCATCATTACTTACTGTTTAAGTGTCTCCTGAGGCTGGCCCAGCGTTCCAGGGTGGGATCCTATCTGCATTGCCAGCGTGTGGTGTGCTGATCTCTCCACTTCATATCGTCTCCCTGTGATCCCGCTGCACTTTTACAACAGCTTCACAAGTTTAACACTAAGCATGGCGCCTCCTGTCCTCAGCGGCCTCCGCCGCTATTGCCACTTCTTCCTATGTGTAATGCTCAGAATGGCGTCTCCAGCCCTCCACGGCCTCCACCGCCATTACCATTATTTCATATGTGTAACATTCCAGAATTGCATTTTCAGCTCCCCGCGGCTTCTGTCGCCATTGTCATGTGTGTGATGTTCAGTCTGGCGTCTCCTGCTCTCCGCGGCCTCCGCCGCCATTACTGTTGTCCCCACATGGAATTACCAAACACACTTTCCCTCCAAAGGCTAACATGGGCGCAGACATGTTTTTCCAGTCACATGTGGTTACTTCATCCTATCCGCTGCGCTCTAGACTCTGCTTAATTAAGCCAGCCAATCCCTGCTTCCCAGCAGGTATAAATATCCTGTTCCTGGGCTGGAAAGATGTCAGTGCTTTGGTTGTCAAACCCTTTGTTACCTGTCTCCTCTGTTGTGGTTATTCAGCTATTGTTCCAGGTATTCCAGCTCCTGAGTTCAGCTCCACTAGAGACCCGCACCAGCTACCATCTGGCGGTGCAGCCTGACTTTGCAAGTGTACCAGCATTGTGTCCAGCAATTGGCAGTGATCCAGTACCAGCTTCTAGCTACCAGCTTCCAGTGGTGTTTCATATTGCCGGTCACCATCGGTGTCTTAACATCGATCTCAAGTCACCATGGGTGCCCTATCGCCGATCTCAAGTCACCATTGGTGTCCCATCACCAATTTCAAGTCACCATCAGTGCCTCTCATCAGTTTTAAGTCACCATCGGTGTCTCTCATCGACCTCAAGTCACCATCGGTGCCTTATCACCGATCTCAAGTCACTATCGGTGCCTTTCATCAAAACTCAATACACCATCGGTTTCCTAATCTCAAGTCATCATTGTTGTTCTGTTGTCCATCTCCAGCTTCACCAGTGTTTCTGCAACAGACTTTCCATTACACTGGTGTCAAATCATTACTCAACCATTTACAAGTATTCACCCTGTTTGGCATTGCACCAGTATCTACAGTTTACGTTGTATCGTTACCTATCACTGCTGAGCATCAATAAAAGTCTTTAACTTTTTACAAAGTTGTCTTGGTCACGCCTTCGGGCATTTGTTCCAGGAGTAGTCTGCATGTCTAAGAACCCAATACAGCCTTCCAAGTTCTCCTACACTTCAGCCCCTACAACTGAGGCTTCCCCTGGTCAGCCTCAGCCCTCAGTTGTGACAAGAGATCCCTAACAAAGTTATCCCGACTATGATCCAAGCCAGGAAGGGGGTAACGTCTAAACATTACCAACATATTTGGAAGATATACGTCTTTTGGTGTGAGAGCAGATATTTTTCTGCGGTGGAATTCCATCTGGCACGTTTCCTGCTTTTTCTGCAGGGAGGTGTGGATGTCGGCCTATGTCTGGGCTCCATAAAAGTCCAGATTTCGGCCTTGTCCATTTTCTTTCAAAAACAAATTGGCTTCTCTCCCTGATGTCCAGACGTTCTTGAAAGGTGTTCTGCACATCCAACCTCCCTTTGTGCCTCCCACGGCACCTTGGGATCTCAATTTAGTGCTGCAATTCCTCCAATCGGACTGGTTTGAACCGTTACAGGAGGTGGACATAAAATATCTTTTGTGGAAGACTGTCACACTTTTGGCCTTCGCTTCAGCAAGACGTGTTTCGGAGCTGGGGGCTTTGTCTCAACAGAGCCCCTATTTAATTTTCCATGAGGACAGAGATGAACTAGAACTATCCTAAAGTGGTGTCTGCGTTTCACATCAACCAACCTATTGTGGTTATCACCGACACCTCTGCTACTTCAAAGTCTTTGGATGTTGTGAGGGCTTTGAAGGTATATGTAAAGAGGACAGCTCGTCACGGGAAATCCGACTCGCTGTTCGTACTCTATGATCCCAATAAAATTGGGTGTCCTGCTTCAAAGCAGACAATTGCACACTGGATCAGGCTCACTATCCAGAATGTTTATTCCACGGCAGGTTTGCGGTTCCAAAATCTGTACAGGCCCACTCTACTAGGTCGGTGGGTTATTCCTGGGCGGTTGCCTGGGGTGTCTCTTCTTTACAACTCTGCGCTTGGCTATTTAGTCTGGTTCGAACATGTTTGCTAAGTTCTACAAGTTCAATACTTTGGCCTCTGAGGACCTTCAGTTTGGTCAATCCTGCAGGAACCTCAGCACTCTCCCACCGGTTTGGGAGCTTTGGTACATCCCCATGGTACTAAATGGAACCCCAGTATCCTCTAGGACGTAAGAGAAAATAGGATTTTAATAACCTACCGGTAAATCCTTTTCTTGTAGTCCGTAGAGGATACTGGGTGCCCGCCCTATGCTTCATTCTTCCTGTACAGTTAGTTGGTTAAATATTGTTGGTTCAGCTGTTTCTGTTCTTTTTTAAAGTTGGGTTAGCATAGCTTTCCTCTGGTTTGTGTGTGCTGGTCCTGAATCTCACCAATATCATTTATATCAGTCTCTCAAAGTATGTCTGTCTCCTCGGGCACAGTTTCCTAGACTGAGTCTGGTAGGAGGAGCACAGAGGTAGGAGCCAGCCCACACTATCAAATACTTAAAGTGCCCATAGCTCCTAGTGGACCCGTCTATACCCCATGGTACTAAATGGAACCCCAGTATCCTCTACGGACTACGAGAAAAGGATTTACCGGTAGGTAATTATAATCCTATTTTCTCCCATTGACAAAATTAATGACCAGCAATGCATTCTTGTCCCAAGCAGCCTATAAGTCTAGCAAACAGGTGTCATCTATGATTGTTGATTGGCAATAATTCACCAGGCAACTGATCATAGCAACTTCCGGACAGCAGCCTCTCTGGCAGGAACTAGAACTGTAGCTCATTGAACAAAAGGGCCTGGTGACCCCTGGTGGTGAGACAGCATATAACAAGGACAAACTACAAACAGGCACCTGCGAATAACCTGGGTCCAACATACCGCATACCTCCCAACTTTGACCTGTCTTGAAGCGGGACACACGCGCGGTGAAGCCGCGTGCTCTCCCGAAAAGGGGCGTGGCCTATGAAAATGGGACGTGGCCTATGCAAAGGGGGCGTGGCTTCGCGGAGGACCACAATTGCGAGCCACGCCCCCATTTTCATCACTGAGGGGGCATGCCCAGCGCTCTGTGAGCTGCTGGGATGCCCCCTCTCCCTCTGACTCCAGTAAATAGATGCTGTGCGCAGGCGCACAGCGTCTATTCACTGCTGCTCTGCTAAGAAGGGCAGCGAGAGACAGAGCCTCCCAACTGCCCCCCCCACCGCAGGACACTGTGGACCGCGGGTGGGAGAGCGGGACAGTCCCCAAAAAACGGGACTGTCCCGCGAAAATCGGGACAGTTCGGAGTTATGATACCGTGATGACTGTTTGTTTTTACCCAGTTTTGTCTTCTAATTGTGTCCAGTTGTAAAGCACAATGGAATTTGCTGTGCTATGTAAGAAACTGTTAATAAAATAAATATAGGGGTCTACATAGGTTGAAACCGTAGCCAGTACCCTGAGTTGGTGCCGGATGGGACCCAGAATTTAGGATATGGAGTATAAAGAGTATGAGTGTCCTATAGCTCTACATAGACTCCTGCCCTAACTCCTAATGACCCTGTTGCCAGCAGCGGATGTACGTATGTTGTTTGCCACTAGTTAGAGTACATTCACAAATCATGGTAGGATCTACATCCCACTTCCCAGAAGGAGGTGATGGCGGACATTCTGTTATGTCCTTACAGAATTATTATTTTTTTCTCCAATCTAGGTTACTTGTAGGTTATATTCTTGTATTTTGCCTCCATTGTACCCTCGTGGGCTAATTTTGCTCGCCATGATTCGGGCCCGGTGTCTTGCTCTGCTTGCCACTGTTTGCTATTCCCAGTTTGGTGGTGTTGACCAAATGCATTATGGGAATTGTCATCTAGGCGAAGAGGATCTAGGCGCTACCTCCCATCAGGTCCTGTCTAGTCTCTAGTTACTCCCAGAGAAAGTCCCTCTGCGCTCCCCACCTTTACTCTGCTGCAGTCAGTACAGCAGAGAGCAATCATGGTTGTATCTGCCCATGTGTGCGGTGCCAGGCAGAGTGACCCTGCTGTCTGCTCCCCGTATCTTTGTGCTTCAATGCTGAGAAATACAGGCAGGTACTTATCCATCATGCAGTGCCATCAGGGAGGCGTTTGATTGGCTCCAAATGTATTCTGCAGCAGGACACCAACCCCAAACATACAGCCAATGTCATTAAGAACTATCTTCAGCATAAAGAAGAACAAGGAATCCTGGAAGTGATGATATGGCCCTCACAGAACCCTTATTTCACCATCATCATGGGATTACATGAAGAGACAGAAGGATTTGAGCCAGTCTATGTTCACAGAATATCTGTGGTTAGTTCTCCCAAGATGTTTGGAACAACCTCCCTGCCGAGATCCTTCAAAAACTGTGCAAGTGTACCTAGAAGAATTGATGCTGCTTTGAAGGCAAAAGGTGGACACACCAAATATTGATTTGATTTAGATTTCTCTTCTGTTTAATCACTATTCTTTTTGTTAATTGATAAAAATAAACTATTAATGCTTCTATTTATTAAAGTATTCTTACTTTGCAGCATTTTTTCCACATCTGCCTAAAACTTTTGCACAGTACTGTATATAAAAAAATTGAATAAGACAAAAAAGTATCAAAATAAATAAAAAATATATATAGTGAAGAAAAAAAATATAGCATAAAATCACATTGATCCCAATTCCTGACTCATAAGGTGTATAAATACTAAACTTTAGATTTTGTAGCCTTTGCTTAAAAGACACATCTATATTATTATTATTATCCAAATAAAAAAATGAAATATATTTATGATATAGTTTTATTTATAAAAAATGTATTTTATTTCAAGTCCCATATCAGTCTGTTTTTGTATTAGCGCAGTTCTGTGAAACTTTATTATTTTCAAGTATTAATGGGTTTTCCTTCACTGGAAATTCCTATAACTCATTATGTGTGAGACGGGGCGGATTACGCATAGGGCTCACAGGGAATATTCCAGTTGGGCCTATGTTGTTTTTACTGACATGTGAGGGGTGGTGCTGCCGCCATGGCTACATGGTATACCTCTGGTGCTGGCCAAGTGAGGCAATTTCTAGAAAATATTCCTGGGCCACTTTTTTCCCTGTGGGGGACAATTTGTTTTATTGTTTTCTGTGGGGGACAGTGTGTGTGTTTTTTCCTGTGGGAGCAAATGTGTTTTTTATTTTTTCCTTGTGCAATGTTTTTCATCTGCACTTGCGTCTGAGTTGCACCGCACATGCATGCACTGCAATGGTGTTCATACAGAGTTGCAGTACAGTCAGACACAGGCATCAAGAAGTGTATTAGAAATGTGTTGGGCATTTCTGTGTGTTTACAAGGGTGTTGACTAATCAGACGCAGATATAACGTAGTATGGACATGATGCTGAAAGTGGTTATGTATAGTGACAATGAATTGCCCACATTGGAGGCCATACTCAGACGGATGATCTGCACCTAGCATAGGGCTGGTTTAAGTTACAATAGTGCGAGCGACGCATAATTGCAGCATCTGTAGAGACTGAAAGTGGGCATCTCTGTCATTGCACATTTGGATGTACAGATGTACACCAGGCATACTTGCCTACCTGACCCTCTCCATGAGGGAGAAAATGCTCTGTTCCTGGACTTTCCTGGTAATGTATGATTGCCATCACCTGTGGTGAGCTAGTTAATTGATAAGAAAGGTGTTTCACCACAGGTGATGGTAATCATACATTACCAGGTAAGTCCAGGAACAGAGCATTTTCTCCCTAATGGAGAGGGTCAGGTAGGCAAGTATGACACCAGGGAAGGGCATCGTAGCATCATTAGCACAAAGTCACAGACGCAACCGCAGCAAAAGACGCAAGGAATTCCGCAACTGCACCCAACTTAGAAACAGACCCTATGAGGAGGAATCCCACCACCTCAGCAGACTCCACCCTCCCAGTAGACCCCACCCCCATCACGGCTGCTTCCATACATTTCCATACCCTCCAACATTTTGCACAGAAAAATCGGTACAAATTAGGAAAGGGGGCGTGGCCACGGATCGCTCCTTTTCCTATACTTTCAATGGAAGTTTGGAGAGTCACAAATCAGTACAGACCATAAAAAAAAGGTACTGTACCTACTAAAAAGGTACAGTTGGAGGGTATGCATTTCCAAGGCTGGTGTTCCATCCCAATCTGCCCACTTCTATAAAGATAATTCCTTATTACTGCCTGTTTAGTTAATTTTTTTTGGAGAGAAAGGCTCAGGCACCCAAGCACACACCTCTTCGTTTGTGACTCACTTGGGTGATTCCATCGCATTGGCCAGCGCGTGACCGCGCCCTCCTCGCGTGTACTATGCCATGCGCGAGCTGTGCGGGAGACTGAAAGCGCGCGCTAAGGAAGGCGCTGCCGCCGTGCGGGATTAGGCAGAGAAAGAGGGCGTGCTGCCACAGTGCGTGTGCCGGTTATACTGGCGGTGGATGAGTTTGCGCCTGTCAGTGATGTCACTGGCTGCTGTCCCGCATTTTTCCAGTCAGTTGTTCTTCTGAATTCACATCCGGGTACCAGAGCATAATTGGTGTGTAGGTGAGTGTCATGCCTGCAGCTGCCCCCCCGCGGTGTGCCCATCCAGTTCCCCCCATGGGATAGCTGCTCCTTCCTCTTATATTTCTTAGATGTACTTCTGGCAGTGCGTGCCGGGATTTGTAGTTCCGCAACGTCTGGCGTGTCACAGGTTGCTACTGTCACCCAATGCTTCTCTCTGCTGCACAGTCCCTAACCCCGAGCCCCCGTAGTGACAGCAGCTGCTCACTGATCACTAGACTGCATGCTGCTAATTAATTCTTGCACAGGGTTGATGACCCGCATACAGTAGGTGTACAGTATGTACTGTCTATTGCCAATGTCCTATAGTCCTTCCCAGGCGCTTTATACTGTCCTCATTGTGCGCCTGTAATGTGCCTGCTATCACCTGATGCTACCGGTAACCTGGTGCAACCACGCTGTCTTTTTTTTGTTTTGTTTTGTTTTGTTTTGTTTTTAAACACCATGAAGATTTATATAGTTACCGTACTTGTCATTTAGAGCTCAAAGCATTATTTGCTGTGTAGTGCATTTTCCATGTTCGTTTGTTTCTAATTGCTATAGATGTATCTGCTTAAAATAAGTTCTATACATATACTGGTCATATGGTACATTTTTAATAATGTTCTTTTGAAATTTGACAGGGGGAAATAGGGCTTTTATTCTACTGGAAATTATGTACAGTTAAATTTGCTATTGCACTCCCTTCTTCTGGCTGTCAGTGCTGGGTGTGGGGCCTGTGGCTGGATTGCAGTTAGTTATGGGTTGGTGTCCCCCAAGTACATACAGTCCATATATTGCCTAACAGGCAGGTGTTGTGTAAAGGTGCGCAATTCATGACGATAAAGTGGTTTGCTAAATATTTTTTTATTCCCTTGAAATAGAAATAAAGCATCTGTTAAGTTTTTTAACATATCTACTTGTGAGGTACATAGTTAATTCAGCCTGTGTGAAGCACATTTGTAAAGCTACATGGGTGTTCAGAGAAAACAACTGTATACTGTACCACTAATCACACCGTAACTGGATATCTACTTTTATTCATATCTCACAACCAATTAAGTTTTCAGTTTCTCTCTGTGTATTTAAATGCTGCATTGCTAGTGGTCCTGAGATCCTGTTCCCCTCATTTGCTCTGTTTAGCAGACTTCCAGAAGCCGCATATATACATGTAGCGGAGTCCTTGCCAGTCAGCTGTGACACAGGTCAGGGGTTTCAGAGACTCATGCCCGCATATCAATTTGTCACTACAGACAGCTGAGCAAAGCCGACTTTGGTTAGATGGATGTGAGAGCTGAGCTCTGGTAAATACAGCAAATTGTGGCAGTACCTTCCCCTGAAATCACTATTCTGGGTAAAAGGTTCATTTAGCATAGGGGTTATTTAAAGTTGGAAAAAAAAATATATCTCCAGAAGAGGCATGATATTTAATTATTGAAAAGATTACTCCTAGTTCTATAATAAAATTGGTCACTTCTATCAGTCTCAGAAGCAAGGCCAAATTGGAATTTGCCTCTCATGCTAAGTAGCATCTATTGGCAACAGTATTGCTGTATAACCATAAGGTAGTAGTCTCTTCCCTGGAAAAACCCTTGCCTTCATTTTACTCCTGGAGAACTAAATTTCTCTGATCTGGGGTATATTGTAGCAAGTGTTTAGTAATTGTAGAAAAATGACAGCGATCCCATCAGGTCTTAACTAATCACCCGCTGATGCTAAATGCACTCAGATCCACCCGTCCCAATATTTTCATGTGTCTGGAGGTATGTAACAAAACAAAAATCTTATGTTGTGATACCCAGCCAACTTGATTGCTACACAAACTGATCTTATGAAAGTGAGATTTCCTAAGTATGGTCAGCACACGCTATGCTTAGTTCTATTTTGTTTCCCGGACATCCATAGGGGACGCTGGGATAGGTGATTACATTGGGGTATAGATGGGGTCCACGAGATGGGTGCAGTTTAATTTCTTAACAAGTGTGTGACTGGCTCCTCCCCTATATGCCCCCTGCCCAGTTCAGAAAAAAAGTGCCCTCAGAGCCGGACACACTCTGGAGAGCTCCAGAGTTTCTCTATTTATTTATGTATTTTTATTGTTTTTTTATTTTCTGCAGCGGGGTACACCGGTATTCCACAGGGAATAACATTGTGGTGTAGAGTTGGATCTTGATCCGAGGCACCAACAGGTTAAAGCTTTGACTGTTCCCAGGATGCACTGCAACGCCTCCTCTTTAGCCCCGCCTCCAGGCATTGGAGCTCAGTTTGTAAGTTGGCAGCTAACAGGTGGGGCTGCGCTAGGCAGCCCTAATAAGAGCTTTTTAAGAATAAAGAAGACTTCAAGGGCTGCAGCACAGGCACTAGATGCTGTGTATTTCATGCTGACATTCTGTGCTACGGCTCCATCACCTCCCCTAGCGGCGCTGCATACTCCCGTGGCCTTGTTGCTGGGTACGTGCAGCAGAGGCGCTCCGTTCATCAGGCACACATCACCGTACAGGGACCCCACTATATCCAGCAGGACAGAGAGCACAGGTCGGATTTACTAAAATCCGTTTATTATAGGCTTCATAGTATCTGGTGGTGAAGTCCAGCAGAAGGGATAAGGCGCTGACCGGTAGCCCCTCCCCCCCCCCCGGCTCTAGGCGCAATCTACTGCAGGAGTTCCCGCCCTGGAGCTGCATCTCTCTCCCTCACTCCCTGTCAGCGTTTGGGCGCCATTTCACAGAGCTTCGCTGATTCTGGGACTGTTGGGCACTGTCTCCTCTGTAAAGCCAATTGAGAAACAAAGAAATTGGAAACCGCACTGGTATAGTTGGTGTATATGTGTAATGATAGTTATCTGTATAAACTGATAATAAAATTTAAGGTTCAAATCCTTATTTTGGGGAGCAGATACGTAAGGTAACACATTCCTTATTTTTTTGTATCAAAAGACTACCCATCAGTGGTGCTCCCCCGAGTCAGTTAATCGCAATGTGAACTTTGAAAAAAGAAAAAAGAAGACTCTTGTTGGGAAGCACTCATATACAGATAATGTTGTACGACTAAATGTCAAAAAATAACTAACTAAAATACAATATTTTATTAATTCTCATTAAAATTGATTATTGAGGAGTTCAATAGGCGCCAATATTTTGTTAAGTAGTGACATTGCGAAAATATAAAGAATAATATATAGATTACAAGGTGCCAATACCTGATTCAGGCCGAGATGGGTATATCTATGATTTTGTTTATACTCCAACTGTAGGACAGCCTGTGATAATAAATTGCTCATTTGTTGTAAATATGACCGTCATTTGTAAACTGCTATATATCCCAAATGGAAATTTTGATCCTAGCAGATGGTTGAATCATAGGTCATGACCGAGACGTAAGACAATGCTCTATATTAGTGACAGATGGGTGGCAAATATTTGCAGTACCAAGGTGTTCCTTGGTAGTCTCCTATCCAAGTACTTAACCCGGCCCTCCACTGCTTGGCTTCCAAGATCAGATGAGATTGGGCATCTCCAGCGGGGTATGACCGCAGACCTTATGCTCACCCTTGTCACGCTGTGTCCAAAATTGGGCACAGATAAGAGCCGATTTACCGTTATTATATGAGCCACAGGTGTCAAACACAGCTGATTTGATGTGGAAATCAAAAGATTTTTTATCACGGATGATAAAGTATACTAAAGGATTAAATACCCATCTAAGTTTTCAGGGCTTAAGTAGTCGCAGTGCAAGTAGGAAAAAACCTATATGTTACACAGTTATCACATGTATGTAAATCAGACATTAAATCATAGTATTATTATAACTGTGCAGAAGAAGGGAACCTCCAAATTTGGTCTCCAAAACCATAATAGACATGTGAGATTACACTATAAATTGTGAAAATCAAATAACATGAGCAATGAAACCTTCAGCTCCCAAAAACCAATCAAGGATTATTATCAAGTAATAATAAGTTGACACAGAATGTATTCCATATGATACGTGCAAATCATGAGTTGATACCGAGATAAATATGGATTTCTGCAGTGTAAAGGAAAAGAGAGAAGGCGTTTTTATTTTAAATAGGGTCCAAAGTTTAGCAGATGTGTCCACATCCGCTTTTTTGATAGAAATATAGACCCCAAGATGATTGTACTTATTCCTTTGCTGGTGATAATTGGCTGTCACTTAATCATAATAGTCTGTGTACCATATGGGTAGGATTTTAATAAATACCTGTCCGTGCAGTGGAAATGCACTGGTACATAAGTAATATATATATATCCAAACCTGGTGTGCAATCTTATAGTTTAAATCCTACTTGTATGATGAGGGAGATCCTGATATATGGAAGGTGCCGGCCGCGTCTGCCCGCGTCTGCCCACGTTGGGCCTGCTGCCGTGCTCCGGCCGCACTGTGCTTCCTGTTGATCTGGTTCCCTTGGCGACGGACTTTGCCGAGAGCGGCTCGTTGCGGTCACGTGTGCGCACCACGTGACCGTGAGGATGTTGTCTCCTGACGTACGTTTTGCAAAAAGCTTGGTCACAGGGCGTCAGTGACCGCAACGAGCCGCTCTCGGCAAAGTCCGTCGCCAAGGGAACCAGATCAACAGGAAGCACAGTGCGGCCAGAGCACGGCAGCAGGCCCAACGTGGGCAGACGCGGCCGGCACCTTCCATATATCAGGATCTCCCTCATCATACAAGTAGGATTTAAACTATAAGATTGCACACCAGGTTTGGATATATATATTACTTATGTACCAGTGCATTTCCACTGCACGGACAGGTATTTATTAAAATCCTACCCATATGGTACACAGACTATTATGATTAAGTGACAGCCAATTATCACCAGCAAAGGAATAAGTACAATCATCTTGGGGTCTATATTTCTATCAAAAAAGCGGATGTGGACACATCTGCTAAACTTTGGACCCTATTTAAAATAAAAACGCCTTCTCTCTTTTCCTTTACACTGCAGAAATCCATATTTATCTCGGTATCGACTCATGATTTGCATGTATCATATGGAATACATTCTGTGTCAACTTATTATTACTTGATAATAATCCTTGATTGGTTTTTGGGAGCTGAAGGTTTCATTGCTCATGTTATTTGATTTTCACAATTTATAGTGTAATCTCACATGTCTATTATGGTTTTGGAGACCAAATTTGGAGGTTCCCTTCTTCTGCACAGTTATAATAATACTATGATTTAATGTCTGATTTACATACATGTGATAACTGTGTAACATATAGGTTTTTTCCTACTTGCACTGCGACTACTTAAGCCCTGAAAACTTAGATGGGTATTTAATCCTTTAGTATACTTTATCATCCGTGATAAAAAATCTTTTGATTTCCACATCAAATCAGCTGTGTTTGACACCTGTGGCTCATATAATAACGGTAATTGGCTCTTATCTGTGCCCAATTTTGGACACAGCGTGACAAGGGTGAGCATAAGGTCTGCGGTCATACCCCGCTGGAGATGCCCAATCTCATCTGATCTTGGAAGCCAAGCAGTGGAGGGCCGGGTTAAGTACTTGGATAGGAGACTACCAAGGAACACCCTGGTACTGCAAATATTTGCCACCCATCTGTCACTAATATAGAGCATTGTCTTACGTCTCGGTCATGACCTATGATTCAACCATCTGCTAGGATCAAAATTCCCATTTGGGATATATAGCAGTTTACAAATGACGGTCATATTTACAACAAATGAGCAATTTATTATCACAGGCTGTCCTACAGTTGGAGTATAAACAAAATCATAGATATACCCATCTCGGCCTGAATCAGGTATTGGCACCTTGTAATCTATATATTATTCTTTATATTTTCGCAATGTCACTACTTAACAAAATATTGGCGCCTATTGAACTCCTCAATAATCAATTTTAATGAGAATTAATAAAATATTGTATTTTAGTTAGTTATTTTTTGACATTTAGTCGTACAACATTATCTGTATATGAGTGCTTCCCAACAAGAGTCTTCTTTTTTCTTTTTTCAAAGTTCCTCTGTAAAGCCGCCTGTCTCATCAGCGCTGTTCATTTACAGGACACTTAAGTATTCTACATGTCGTTTAGACAGCGTTAGTTAAGAACAAGTGTACTGCTATATGAATAGTTAGTACAAGTATTCTGTGATATACATCCAATGTTTACTGTGCATTGTTATATCTTTAAATATACATTTCTATATGTAGTATTACTAGTCCAGTGCAGTTTTATTTTTTTATATGTAATTTCTGCATTGTACCTGTGACTGTGTGTGCCTATAGCTGCTGTGTGGATTCTATTGTGTATCTCACACATTGCTATCACTATATTCTGTGCCCTGGGGGGCTAAGTGCATCAGGGTCTCATATACCATATAGTATTCCACAGGATATACTGTATTGTATTTTTCACTGTGTTTCAGTCACCTCATACCACTCAAATCCTCTTTTTGTGCTCTACGATTGCGGTCACATATCTTAGGGTTTCTTTTTGTCAGGTATTGTGTTTGTCTGGCTATATTGTACTGATACGCCCTAAGGCTACATTCCCAATAATGTCTCCTACACAGGGCGGGAAATCCGCAGATGCTCCTGCATCATGCAGTGCTGGCGCCACAGATTTACCTGAGGAAATGATTTCTGCTGAGGGTTCAGGTACTGGGTGCTCTGCACCCCCTAGTCAGCCCGCAGCACCTGTGGCTGATCCGCCTTGGCCTGCATTTTCAAATATGCTGCTGACTACACTTGTAACAAGACTTACGCCCCCTGTGTGTCACGATCCTGACTGTAGTTTTCATATTTGGTGACTTACCTCTGCCATCTCTATCCTGGATCCTGCATCTTTCTGCTCCCTGGGATAAACAGCTTGCCAATACCATGAGTGTCCTGAGTTCTTTGCCTGGAAGATAATAGTTAACGAGCTCCACCTGTGGTGATCTTCTGTGTGAGTCTGAATTCAGCAATCTGAAGTTTAGGCCTAAAAGCCAGCATCCTCTGTTTGTTTGCAAGAAGTTCAGGCTTCAGTGTTCTCTCAGCCTGCTAGGTCTCACTCCACTTCACAGCCTAGTCTAGAGTACTCACATGACAGCATATGAGTCTACTACTCAAAAAGGAGTATCTGATCTGTCAACCCCAGGAGGGGTGCTGGAAATAACAACCCTGAGAGAGGTGTCTGATTCGTCAACCCCAGGAGGGGTCACCACAGTTTCAGCCCCAAGGGAAGTATCCAGAGTCAAGTTTCCAGATGGTAATCTTTGTGCTACAGATGCAGTTATGAACTCCTGTTTGCCGTCTCCTGAGAGCATCACCATGTTGGCATCCAGCATGGTTCAGGTCCAGGATGGACAATCTGAACTCTTGGATTCTACTTACTCCAGTTCCAGACGGTATCCGTCTCCTCCGGTTTCAGCCGGTCCAGCAATACTCCAGGCTCTGCCTGGTCAGCCCGTCCCGGTTCCATCCGGTCCAGCAATAAACCAGGACCAGCCTGGTCAGCCCGTCCCGGTTCCAGCTGGTACAGCAATACTCCAGGACCAGCCTGGTCAGGCTCCTTTGGTTCCAGCCAATTCAAGTATCCTCGGATCCAATCCAGTCCTTCTCATCCAGCCCAAGTTTTCTCCAGTTTCAGTCAGTTCAAGTTCATCTGGACTTGATCTGGTCCGGTTCAGTCTCCTCCGGTCCATCAGTATTCCAGGTCCAGTCTGGTCAGTCCGTCCCAGTTCCAGCCGGTCCAGCAGCAATTCTACAAGTCCAGCCTGTTCAGTTTGTCCCTGTTCCAGCCAGTCCAGCAATGCTCCAGGACCAGCCTGGTCAGTCTCCTCCTTTTGGTTCCAGCCAAATCAAGAATCCTTGGATCCAATCCGGTCCTACTCGTCCAGCCAAAGATTTCTCCAGTTTGTCTGTTCAAGCTCATCTGGACTCGAACCGATTCCAAGCATTGGTTCGAGTAAAGAACTTTTGTCAGTCCCAGTAAAGGATTCCACCATCTAGTTCTAAAATTAGACTTCAGTCTGTCTCTGATTCTGTTTCCTCGTCTTCCAGCATTGATTTCACTGCTTCTGCAGTGAAATCTAATACCTCTTCTCATCAATGTCAGAATAATTCTGCTGTAGCCGCTAAAGTCAAGAAAAATCCTAAGGCTACTCACTTAAAGTCTGAACGTGCTACAGAGCTGGATACCGATCTGAGTACAGTTTTCTCAGCTTTGTCCCTAAGCTTGTCTGAGCAACCTAATGAGCCATCTGCTGATTTGGATACAGGACTTCAGGCTAATTTCACTGAGAAGGATACCGAAGTTACTTCCTCAATCCAGTCACCAGAGTCGTTTACCTCAGTCGCAGACGCAAGTGGTACAGCTTCGGGGAGAATTACTAGCATCTCCATCCAGAAGGAGATTTCAAGTGATTTCTCGGTCTTATTGGAGGATTTCAGCCAGACTACTTCAGAAGGGATAGTTTCTCATCAGCCTGACATTCCACAAACTAACTCCAATCTAGCTTCTGAGAGTGCATCATCGGTTTCAGCCTCTAAGCTGTCGTCTGATGTTTTGCCACCTATTTACTTTGATGGAGATTTATTGCAATATGCCGCTCTGGTTAATCGATTTCTCTCTCTGATGAAGTCGGATCCTTTGGGTGCAGTAACTCCTTCCAACGTTACTCGATATCTGTTCCTGGCATTCAGAGGAAGCGCTTTGGAGTGGGACAACACGCTTTTTGAGGGTAATGATCCTGTGTTCCATGATTTACAGACTTTTAGTAATGCTGTGGTTAAAGAATTTAGTCCTAAACCTTTGGAATCTGACTCTGTAAAAGAATCATGTGCTAAAGGGAATGCAGAAGGAAGTTTGTGCTGTCCTTCCAGGGATAATCTAAGTATCTTCTTCGGTAAGAATCCGACCATTAAAATTGGTCATGTAGGAGTCTCTCCTAGCCCAGAGAATTTGAAACTCCAGTGCATTTCCTTCTCATCTGCAAACTGTGTATGTAAGGGAGAGTCATATCTTACATTAGACTTGGACTCAGACTCTGAATTTTGATCCAGTTCATGATGCTACTCCTTTCAGGGGAGGTCCCATGTTTTCTAAGGAAGTTTTTTCTTTACAGGAGATTCCGCTCTCCCTGGTCAAAACCAAATTTTCCCGTAAGAAGAAGAGGCATCAACGAAGGTCATAAAATCTTCTGTATGAATTTATCAAGTTCCTCTAAGATTCAAGATGGGTGTCAGGAGTCCACCCTTGAAGAGGGGGGTACTGTCACGATCCTGACTGTAGTTTTCATATTTGGTGACTTACCTCTGCCATCTCTATCCTGGATCCTGCATCTTTCTGCTCACTGGGATAAACAGCTTGCCAATACCATGAGTTTCCTGAGTTCTCTGCCTGGAAGATAATAGTTAACGAGCTCCACCTGTGGTGATCTTCTGTGTGAGTCTGAATTCAGCAATCTGAAGTTTAGGCCTAAAAGCCAGCATCCTCTGTTTGCAAGAAGTTCAGGCTTCAGTGTTCTCTCGGCCTGCTAGGCCTCACTCTTCACAGCCTAGTCTAGAGTACTCACATGACAGTGACTGTTCACCTGACCCAGAGCTGTCCAATCCTGTGCCAGCCTGAGACTCTCTGAATCACCTGACACTACTCACCAAGGACCAGGAAGTATAAGTCTGAAGACTGGAGTTGGAAACTCTGCCAGTTCCTCGTGTCACACACAGCTGTGTGAGCTTTGAAGCTGAGCTCCCTAAAGGTACCCTTTGTACTTCAGCTCCTGTAAAAACTCTGTTCCTTTGCTACGCAGTTTGGATTACATTTGTGTTACCATTGATGTCCAGTATTTCTAAAGTTTCATCTTAAAGGCACAGTTGCAGTATTCCATAGTTTCATCTTAAAGTCGCAGTATTCCACAGTCTCAACTTAAAGGCACAGCTGCAGTATTCTACCGTCTCATCTTAAAGTCACAGCCGCAGTGTTCTTCAGCCTCGTCCTAAAGTTACAGCCACAGTCATCTTTCTACTTTCAGTTGCGTTTCCAGTTATATCCGGTACCAGCCTGCATTACAGTTGCATCCCAGTCTCACTGGTAACCAGCCCGGTTATCAGTCTCACCAGTAACCAGTCCGTCTTACTATCTTGTCCGTAACCTTGAGTACATAAGCACCTACTCCTGTAACACTATATCCAGTACAGTCTCACCTATACATTCATCATCCTGCTATCAAAGTCTCTGGTGATCCAGTGGTCAGGATACGGCTTCCTCTGCCGAGGCCCGGGTTCGATCCGTGGTCAGGGATTGCTCCTTCTCACTGATTCCTATAGACCAACCTAATATTCACATAGTCGTCCAGTTGCCCGCACAGATGTCACTAACACCGGGTTCATAAAAAACCACAGTTATGACACTGTGGGTCCTCCTGTGCCATTACAGCCACATATTGTCCATGTAGTTAATACACCATGGGCGGATACTCTGTCAACCCAGTTAAATCAGTCCTTGGTTAAACAAAAACCTAACCCTCGCCCTACTGGGGCCAAAGGATCATCTAAGCAGGCCATTTCTTCCTCACAATCCACTATTTCGGATGATTCTTCCGATTCGGATGGGAAATATACTGATGTATCAGATGCTGATACCGCTGCTTCTGATGACGATTCTATAAAACAGGTTGATGTTCCTGACCTAGTGTAGGCTATCAAGCTGATTCTTCAGATTGATGATGAAATTGACCCTCCTGATACGTCTAAGAAACCTGATAAGTTCAAACGTCCGAAGGTTACTACATTTATCTTACCACATTCTGACCATTTAATTGACATATGTCAGGAATCCTGGTCTTCTCCAGGAAATACATTTTCCCTGTCTAAAAAGATGCTAGCTCGTTATTCTATCTCTGCAGAGTTGAGTAACAAGTGGGAAACCCCTCCACCAGTGGACTCACATGTAGCCCGCCTTGTGGTGTCATCTACTCTGCCTGTCACCACCATCACCTCTTTGACGGAACCGACGGATAAGCGTGTGGAGGGTTGCTTGAAGTCTCTTTACACTCTTACAGTGCTGTACATAGACCCACTATGGCAGCTCTTGGGCTGCAAAAGGCATTGAAGCATGGGCTCAAGCAATTGAGGAAGAGCTACCTCCTGAATTTTTCTGACACTGCCCTATCTGTCCTATATTTCCACAGCCTCCCACTATATTCAGGAGGCTGCCTCTGATGCAGGTGTTATGGCGGCCAAGGCATCTACCACGTCTGTCCTGGCTCGTTGGAATCTGTGGTTACGGTCCTGGTCGGTGGACCTGGACTCTAAGAAGACCTTGGCAGTACTCCCTTTCAAGGGAGATATACTATTTAGAGATGATCTGAACAAGATTGTGACTGACTTGGCGTCGGCCAAGACTGCGTTTCTCCCAAGTACTAATCCTTTGGTTTCGAAAGGCTAAGAGTACCACTTTTCGTTCCTTTCGACCTCCAGGTAAAGCAAAGGGTCAGGCGTACCCGAGACATGCTCACACTTCCCAGTCCTCTAAGCCCAAACCTAAATGTTCTTGGGCTGCCCGTCAGCCTGCTCTCATACGGGACACGCCTGCTGCATGACGGGTGGGCCTCCCCCTGGGAGACCCCAGGGTGGGAGGCCGACTTCTGCAGTTTGTTCAGGTATGGTTAAAGACCACTTTGGACGCTTGGGTGCAGGAAGTGCTCTCTCACGGGAACGCAATCTTTCAAGAGACATCCCCCCTCACCAGTTTTGCTCAACGGTTATCCCTTCGGATCCATTAAAAGCACAAACTACATTTGGTTGTCCAATCCCTCCTGGAGAGGTAGGGGATACTATTCGACACTGTTTCTAGTTCTGAAGCCGAATGAATCTTCCTGGTCTATACTCAACCTCAAATATTTGAACAAATTTGTGATGGTGTCCAAATTCCGTATGGAAACTCTGCGCTCTATTGTACTGGCTTTGGAACCCAAGGACTATATGGTATCCCTGGATATACAGGATGCTTTCCTACACATACCTATTGCCATGTCGCAATATCTATGGTTTGCTTTTGGCAACCTTCATTATCAGTTCCAAGCCTTGCCTTTCGGACTGATCACGACTCCTCGGATCTTCACCAAGGTCATGGTGGCCATGACGGCCCTTCTCTGCCGTCAGGGTATCAGGATCCTGGCGAACTCCCCAGAGGTCCTCCTTCGTCATCTGGAACGGACGGTCCAATTCCTACAAGCCCACGGGTGGCTTATCAACTGGAAGAAATCCTCACCTGTCCCTGCTCAGAGCATGATGCACCTGGGGAGATTACTGGACACGCACAACCAACATTTGTTGTCTCCAGAAAAGGTCCTGTAACTTCAGGACAGAATCGGATGCTTCCTCTCTCGCCAGACAGTGTCGATACACTCGGCGATGCAAGTACTAGGCCTCATGGTGTCGTCTTTCGACATGGTAGAGTACACTCAATTTCATTCCCACCCTCTGCAGAGGTTAATCCTTTACAAGTGGGACGGCCTGCCTCACCGGATCAGGTCTCCAATGTTCTCCTTGACTGCGGAGGTTCGTCTGTCACTGTGTTGGTGGCTACATGAGCAACAGTTGAGCAGGGGTCGTCCCTTCTGGATCCCCAACTGGGTCCTCCTGACAACGGACGCTAGTTTGCGAGGTTGGGGCATGGTGTTGGCACAACACTCTCTCTACAGAGTCTGTGGACCAGGGAGGAATCTCTCCTGATAAACATTCTGGTATTGCGGGCTGTGTTCAATGCATTGACACTGGCACTGCCTCTGGTACAGAACAGTCCTGTTCTAGTACAATCGGACAACGTCACCACGGTGGCGTACATAAATAATAAGGGCGGCCCCCGAAGCCGCATGGCAATGATGGAAGTGTAAAAAATTCTTCGATGGGCGGAACGCCATCTGCTAGCAATATCGACAGTGTTCATTCCAGGAGTCCTCATCTGGGAAGCGGACTTCCTCAGTCATCAGGACGTTCACGCCGGGGATTGGAGTCTTCATCCAGAAGTCTTTCAACTCCTTGTGGACAAGTGTGGTCTACCAGACGTAGACCAGATGATGCCTGGACAATCACAAGGTTTCGGTCTTTGCAGCAAGGACAAGGGATCCTCAAGCAGCGTTCGTAGACGCACTGGCAATTCCATGGAACTTTCGGCCGCCATACGCGTTCCCTCCAGTGTCACTCCTGCCCAGGGTACTAAGGAAGTTCAAGCAAGAAGGAGGAGTACTGCTTCCAGTCGCTCCAGTGTGGCCAAGTGCCCTCTTCTACTTCCTCAACGCCCAGATCTCCTCATTCAAGACCCTTGTGTTTACCAGGACCTGGCAAGACTGGCTTTGATGTTGTGCCTCTTGAAGCTTCACTCCTGAGGGCCAAAAGATTTTCTAAGGCAGTTATTCAAACTATGTTGAAGGCCTGCAAACCGGCTTCTGCACGGATTTATTATAGGGTCTGGAACTCTTACTTCACCTGGTGTGTCTGCTAAGAATTACGATGCATACAAGATTAGTCCTTCCAGACTGCTGGCTTTTTTACAAGTCCTGGATTTAGGACTTCGCCTGGCCTCCCTCAAGGTTCACATTTCTGCCTTGTCGGTGTGGTTTCAGTGAAAAAAATGATGTATTCCTGACGTTTATACATTCACTCAGCGCATACCATGGCTTCAGCCTCCCTATGTCCCTCCTGTGGGTCCATGGGATCTTTCTGTCTGTTCTTAATCTCCTTCAAGAGTCTCTATTTCAACCTCCTTGAGTATGTGGACCTTAAATGCCTTACACTAAAGATCATTTTTCTGTTGGCTATTGCCTCTGCTAGGAGGGTGTCAGACTTAGGCGCTTTGTCCTGTCGTCCACCCTTTCTGATTTTTCACTGTGACCGGGCAGTTCTTAGAACTCGCCCTGGTTATCTACCTAAGGTGGTGTCATCTTTCCACCTTAACCAAGAGATTGTGGTTCCTCTCCTGGTTTGTCCTCCAAAGAGCGGTCTTTGGATGTGGTACGGGCTCTCCGTATATATGTAGAAAGAACTGCCTCTATCAGGAGTTCAGATTCTCTTTTTGTACTTTTTTGGTTCGCACAAACGTGGCTGACCTGCGAATAAGCAGACCTTGGGCAGATGGATTAGAATGGTGATTGCACAAGTTTATGCACAGGCTGGACTCCCAGCTCCTGCTGCTATCAAGGCCCTTTCTACTCGGTCTGTTGGACCTTCTTGGCTGGCCCGCCGTAGCGCTTCCGCTGAACAATTGTGCAAGGCTACGTGGTCCTCAGTGAACACGTTCATCAGGTTCTATGCCTTTGATACTTCCGCCTCCCAGGATGCTTCCTTTGGACACCGAGTTCTTGTGCCCACTACAGTGCGTCTCCTCCCATGAGGATCTGCTTTAGGACATCCCCGATGTTACTCCCTGTGGAATGCAAGTGTATCCTGCTGCGGAAAAGGAGATTTATGGTAAGACTTGCCATTGTTAAATCTCTTTCTGCGAGGTACACAGGTTTCCACAGGGCGCCCACCCTGATGCACTTAGTTTCTTTGGGTTTGTATGGTATTAGCCGCTAGTCCCTTCTCTTGTTGTGAGAATGTGGGTCTATGTGACTAACATCTACTGTCTCTCTTACCTGCTACTGCATTAGACTGGTCAACGAAACTGAGCTCCAGTGCCTGTAGGCGGGGCTATAGAGGAGGCAGTGCAGTGCATCCTGGGAACAGTCAAAGCTTTAGCCTGTTGGTGCCTCGGATCAAGATCCAACTCTACACCCAATGTTATTCCCTGTGGAAACCAGTGTACCTCGCAGATGAGAGATTCATTTACCATTGTTAAATCTTTATGTAAACACAAATGAAAACATGTTAATCACTGATGTAAACACGAACGATAATTATGAACAATATTGAAAATGACCACCGTTCGCATCAAGACAGGCTTGGATCCTTTTTATTTTGTTTCTGAACTTCTCCATATACATAAGTGCACAGTGACTTTCTGAACAAAATATTGGAGTCTTTTCATAAAGCAGTGAAAACAGCAGAGAAGTGAAGCAGTGTGGTAGCCATGGACAACTTCTAATCAGCTGTTCCGTATAATTTTATAATATGCAAATTAGAAGTGTTACCTCGATGCTGATTGGTTGCCGTGGGAAACTTCACTGCTTCACTTCTCCACTGTTTTCACTGCCTTATGAAAAGTGCACAGTAACTTTCCGAACAGCCTGTATTAGAGAGATCAACAACAGGAAGACAGCTGGCCCCTGTTTCCCTGCACCGATGGAGCTGCCGGGGGGACCCGTTCCCATCCTTCGGTGATGGCGCCCGGGTCTCCGACTGCTGGGACCTCTCTCCTGGGGCTACTTCAATGCAGCCATTGGAGGGCTGGCAATAAGAGCCCCCGCAGTCTTGCGCACGCTCTTGCTACTCTGTCTCCTGTCTCTTGCGCGTGCGCTCTCTGTCTCTTGCGCGTGCGCTCTCTGTCTCTTGCGCGTGCGCTCTCTGTCTCTTGCGCGTGCGCTCTCTGTCTCTTGCGCGTGCGCTGTCTGTCTCTTGCGCGTGCGCTGTCTGTCTCTTGCGCGTGCGCTGTCTGTCTCTTGCGCGTGCGCTGTCTGTCTCTTGCGCGTGCGCTGTCTGTCTCTTGCGCGTGCGCTGTCTGTCTCTTGCGCGTGCGCTCTCTGTCTCTTGCGCGTGCGCTCTCTGTCTCTTGCGCGTGCGCTCTCTGTCTCTTGCGCGTGCGCTCTCTGTCTCTTGCGCGTGCGCTCTCTGTCTCTTGCGCGTGCGC